>NW_024081446.1:878097-883694 GCF_003009895.1 Hyaena hyaena | reverse complement strand
GTGATGTATGGGCGCGAGTGCAAGTACGGAGCTCCTTACTTCTCCGCCATCTTGCCGGTACTTTCTTCTCTGAATGACATTTTATAATCTCAGTTCTTCAAGAATAAATATAATGATTGGTTAATTTTTTGAATTCTTAATGCTTTATATCATTTTTAGTACACTATAAGTGTTAAATAAATATTACTGAGTATGAGAGGATATTATCACAAAAGTTTCATACTTATAATTTAATTACTTAAGAAGGAAATTAGTAATTTTTAAAAAAAAATATTTAAATGCCGGACACTTATTTTCTGTATTCTCAAAAAATATAATATAATTACAAATTAGTAATTACAAATTTTATTAGTAATTAATAAAAATTCCAATAATAGTATGGCCCATAACTAAACAGTTATATACTGTGCACTATTTGCCTGATGATTTACATGGTTTAGCTCTTTGAATGTTTAGAGTTTTTATAGTAAGACATACACAGGAGTAATTGCAATTAATTTATTCACTCATCCAACAAATACTAAGAACCTACTGTGTGTTAGATATTGTTTTAGGTGTTGGAGGATTTATCAGAATGTAAAAGATAGTTTCTTCCTTCATGTGTATTATGTTCTGATGAGGCAGGGTATTGACACAAATGTAAATAAAGAATGAAATTAGAATTTCAGATATTGAGAAGGTCTAAAAGAAAAAAAAACACAGGAGAATGCAATAGGGAGTTGTAGTAAATAGTTGAATGGAAACTAATGTATCAAAAAAAGTCAGAAAGAGCTTTTTTTAATGGTTGACATCTGAGATAGAATGTGGATGATGCGAACAGGTGAGCCATGGAAATATCTGGAATGCAGGTAAAGTAAGAGAGCAGTTACAGTAAGAGACAGAATGGCCAGAGGTAGCTTAATGTGGAGTTAATTATAGTGGTTGAATTTAGACACACAGTTGAGGTAATATAACAGTTATATTAATTGTATTACATGTGTAAGATACAGTATAATGTTTTGTATGCCTGAGTAAGGGTTTATGTTGTACTCCGTATGCTGTACAAAGCCATGGAAAAGGTTGAAGCAGGAAGAGGGTGATCTGATACATACTTCAGAAAAAGTAATGTGGTTTTTATGTGGAAAATAAACTATTGTAAGTAAAAAGTGAAACAAAGAAAGCTAGAGAGAAGACTCTTGAAATGGCTCAGGTGAGAGAGGATGTTAAATTGTTCTAGTAATGAAACAGGAAATGGTGAGAAGTGTCTAGATTATGAACTTATTTTGGAGGTAAAACCAGCAGCAGTGCTAATGGATTGAATATTGACCTGAAGGGATCCAAACTAATTAGGAATGACACCTGGAGTTTTGGTCTGAGCAGTGGGGTAGATGATGCTGTCATGTACTGAGATGTGCAAAACAAAGGAAGGAAACTAGCTTGTGAAGGGGGTCTAGGAGGAGTGGTACAGCATGCTTTCAAACCCCTTTCTGTTCTACATTACTGTGGTGAACTTTAATGAATCCATTAGAAGCCTGGAGGATCCATTTTACTTTGTGTAGAATGGAACAGAGTAGAGAGGGGCAGAGAGATAAAGGAGAGGTTTTAAGAATGGGAAGATTGATCATGCTTAATGACTGAAGGAAGGGAGCTAGAAGTGATATAAAGAATGGTGGAGAGGAAATGACTGATGAGCAAAATTCCAGAGAAGGTGAGAAAGTAGGACATTATATGTACACACTTAAGAACAGATTATGTACAAGGTGTTCTGTGATAAAATACTTGAAGGTGCCTAAGGATTGGTTTGGATGAAGTCACAGGAGTGATGGAGGATAAAGGTTATCTACTGACAATAAGAAAGGATTTGGGAGGAGATTTAAAGTCTAAAATCACTGTTAAAGGAAATGTCAATGAAAAGATGGAGAGAACTGAAGTCTAAAACTAAAATGGAAGTTCCAAAGTTTAAAATGATGCATGTTTTTGTGGAAGATATATCTCTATAGTTGTTTCCAGCCACCTAAATGCATAATTTAGATGTCACACTGTAGTAAGAACCGCTGTTCTAATTGGTTTAGACTGTGCATGACTAAACCACAGAGATGCAAGGGCAAAACAATACCTCATGGTGACTGAGCATATGACCTTTAGAATCAAATCTGAGTTTGAATCTTAGGTCTTACAATTGCAAGTTTTGCAAGCCCACAAATGTTACATAAGCTCTATAAATCCTCAGTGTTCTCATATGTATGATGGACTAGAACTCTCCACTTCATATTACTTGCCTTGTTCTGATATCAGAGTAAGAGCATTCAGTCTTTCATCATTTCCTGTGATGTTGGCCTGGATTTTTCATTGGTACCCATAATCAAGTTAAAGAAATTTCCTTCTATGCCTAGTGTGTTGAGACTTTTTATTAAAAATAGATATTGGATTTTTTCAAATGAGGGTTTTCTGGGGCTTTTTTGCATCTATTAAAACGTTCACATGGGTTAGGTCTTCTATTCTTTTAAAATAATGTATTGTATTAATTGGTTTCCAGGTATCAAAGAAGCTTTGGAATAGTTAACACTTGGTAATGATATGTTATTTTTTTTTTCTATGTGACTAGATGTGGTTAGCTAATATTTTAAAGATTTGGGGATTTATGTTCATGAGTGATATTGATCAATTGTTTTCTTTCTTTCTTGCACTTTATCTTACTCTAGTATCAGAATAATATTGGCCTCATAATATTAGTTGGAACAAGTTCCATTCTACTCTGTTTTCTTGATGTTTCTTTAGTCTTTGAGGTTCTATTACTTTTCTTCTCTCCTTTTTCTCTGTAACCTTAAGAATGTATAATTCTATTAATCTTTTTAATTTCACTGATTCTTTTTCTGGTATCCCAATCTGATACTGAGTGCATCTAGTAAATTTTTTTTCACTTCAGTTATTGTCTTTTCAACTCTAATTTTTATGTGTTTTTTAATAGTTTCCACCTATTAAGTCCCTTTTTTATGTCACTGTAATCTTATTTTTCTTCAATTATTCAAATATGGTTTAATTCCTTGAACATATTTATAATAGCTGCTCAGGGGTTTTTTGCATGATAAATTTAACATCTGGGCCCACTTATGATTGTTTTGATTGACTAATATATTTTTAAACTGAGTGTAAATTATATTGCTTTGTTTCTTTGTATGACTCATGAACATTTGTTGAAATCTGGACATTTTAAATAATATGTCTCAGTGATTTAATTAATACCATATTTTAAAAAATTTTAATGTCTGGACTTAATCTAATTTACAGAGCCCTAAAATCATTGTTTTAAGCATACTTTCCAATAATATTCTTATTTCTTAGGGAGAGGGTAAGCTCATTTATTTGCACTATGAAAGCTAGAATTCCTGTCTAACTGTGAAATATATTTTAAAAAGATACCTTTTATGTGTTCCTTTTTTCTTTACAATAAAATAAAGATAATAAGAGCACCTCAGTCTAAGAGAGGGTTAGGAAGATTAAGACAATATTATAAAACACTTTAAAAATTGTCTGGCACATTACGGTATAACATAAGTATTGGATTTTATTATCTATATTCTTTTTTGTTAAGTATTATAAAATCTATACAGGGAGTTATTCATCTTTAATGTAGCTGTGTCTCAACTGATAATATTTTCTAAAAATGACTCAGTGATTATTTCTGCAAAACATATAATTTATTAAAGGCCTTTCTCTGTACTAGGAATATGTTCCAATGGTCAAGGAGATAAAATCAGTTTTAAAGTCTAGTAAATGTCCCAGTAAAGAATAGTGCAGGTTTTCTAAAGCTGAAAATAATTAAAGGAAGCACTACCAAAAAATTCACCTGCTGCAATAAAATAAAATTATGCCCTAAAAACTTTTCCTTGGTGAGGTTTTTAAAAATATGTTTTCAAAATTTATTTATTTTTGAGAGACAGAGAGAGAGCACCAGCAGGGAGGGGCAGAGAGAGGGAGACACAATCCAAAGCAGGTTCCAGGCTTTGAGCTGTCAGAATAGAACTCTATGTGAGGCTCAAACCCATAAACCGTGAAATCATGATCTGAGCCAAACTAGGGCCCTCAAAAGACTGAACCGCCTGGTGTCCCTTCTTGCCTTGGTAAGATTAAATTAGGGGGATTAGGTAAATATTTTTATATTATCTGAATATTTAAAGTCATTATAAAGTTTAGTTTCTATTTAAAAATAAGTATGGAAAAACATCTGCTTTTTAAATGTTTATATATCCTTAAAATAAGCCTGATATCTTTGATAATATATTATGATTTTCTGAAAGGAGAATTAGGTAGAAACCATTGATAAAGGGCAGTTTGAGAGACATACAGATGCTACTTGTTCCCAAAGAATTTCCTCTATTAAGCTAGTATGTTATTAAAAACTATCCCAATCAACTGGCACTTCTTATAGTTAAAGACAGTAAAATCTACTTCAACCTTAATCAATACATATTTTTTCATGAGCTATACTGTGCAAAATACTCTACTGGAGCTTGAAGAAACACACACACAGGGTGATAGATGATAGGTGGCTGGCTGCCTGGCTGCCTGGCTAGAGACAGAGAGAGAGAGAGAGAGAGAGAGATGATATTTTAGAATTATTTCCTTTAGAAAGTAAAAGGTAAAATGCATTCTTTTGTTTGTTTGATAAGCCATCTCTTAAGATTTGGAAGAAATAAGGACAATTGGGTGAATAAAAATATAGGATAATATGGAGGTAAAAAGAAAGCGCATGATTCTGGTCTGAGTGAGATAACCAGAAGAATTGGGTAGATAATTTCAGGTAAACACTAGTACCCAGTGAGTAATGGTGGAAAGGACATTATGTTCATTGCATGACCAGCATTAGAAACTACCTTTCCACATACTGATGGCTTGAGTCTGAAAAGCTCCACCAAATCCTTTGAACTTCATTTACTCAATTTATAAGATAAATATGACATTGTTCTTCTCACAATACTATGAAAATTAAATAACACATTAAATAACATAAATAAGCTCATTATTTGGTAATTAGATATTGAAAATAGTAGTTAAATATGAATTTGCCTCATTCTTTTGCCTAATTTCATGTCATCAACACTGCCATCATTATTACCATCACCTTTGTCATTGTCATATAACCTGTATCATAAAAGCTTACACTTTTTAAGTCACATAGTTTTATTTACTTATCTGTCTGTTTATTTACTCTTTCATTTATTGATTCTTTTGATAAATAAAATCAAAGACTTGTTATGCATCAAACATAATGATGGAAATACCATCATGAATCCTTTATTCTGAACTTTTAAATTATTTCATTTAATCTACACAGTCCTGTGAAGTTGGGAGTCATTTTGTATATTGGTTTTGCATATAAAAAATAGTTTGCACAAGTTAAGTAACAACCACAAGATCAGAAAGCCAGTCAAATGAAGAACTTTTATTAGAATACTGCTCCAGAATCCAGAATTTGTGCTCTGTGGTACCTCCCAGTAGTTCTCAAATTGATGTGACTATAACAGCAAAGAACAACAAAGATGTTAAAAATCCACACATCACAAATTCTGTTTCTTTAAGTCTGACTAGTATCCCAGAAGTCTGCATTTTTTTTTTTT
>NW_024081446.1:832875-874906 GCF_003009895.1 Hyaena hyaena | reverse complement strand
GACAGGGATGTCCACTCTCACCACTGTTGTTTAACATAGTGCTGGAAGTCCTAGCATCAGCCATCAGACAACAAAAGGAAATCAAAGGCATCAGAATTGGCAAAGAGGAAGTCAAACTTTCACTCTTCGCAGATGACATGATACTCTACATCGAAAACCCGACAGACTCCACCAGAAGCCTCCTAGAACTGATTCAAGAATTCAGCCAAGTTGCAGGGTACAAAATCAACGTACAGAAATCGGTTGCATTTTTATACACCAACAATGAAGCAACAGAAAGAGAAATCAAGAAACTGCTCCCATTCACAATTGCACAGAAGTCTGCATTTTTAACAGTTACTTCAGGTAATTCTGATCTAGATAGTCTTGGAGCCACATTTGAAGAAGCACTTGCATAGTCATTTTCCTAAACCATTCTAATTACCTTCATAATGGAAGACTATGGAAACCTTTTTGAAAGGCTTACCTTAAATGATTTTAGTGCTCTAAGTGGTTTTGTTTACTTCTCTGGTGTCATGTAGGTACAGCTTTGTGTGTTGTTGTTCCTTCTGACATTAAAGGAGAGAACTGAACATAGATCAGTTGATGATACACATATTTCCTTTGTGCAAAAACTGCAATGAAGATGTGCCATTCCTTACTGTCTGTGCTGTGGATTCACATTTCATATTAATTCCCTTTGCCTAGACATTGAGTATTTCTAAAAGTCAACCATAAACTTACCCCAAAAAAGTTTCCATTATGTGTTTGTATTTCATTTAACACCTTCCTTACCTACTGCATCTGTCTCTGACCTTTTACACTCCTTATTTTTGCCACCATACATTTCCAGTTTCCATGCATCCAATCTACGTCTAATGTCTCACATATCTGTTTTTCCAGTCACACTGATGCCAACTTAATTCAGGCTCTCATTACATTTTACTGGATTTGGACCAAGTTTTTACATATTTCCTTCCTGTTTCCAATTTCTGCTGTTTCCTATATAACCTGCATAGCTTCTGAATCTTTTTCCAAAACACATACCTTCAATATGTCATTTCTCTCTCCACGAAGTCATGAATGTCTCATAAAGTATCCTTGTCACTAGTAAGAAATTTTTAACTTGTTCAGTGTTTTCCTTAGTCCTGTTCTGCAATTTATTTTTCTATCCTGTACTACTTACCGCTTCCTAACATAATCTCTAAACGTAATTTTTATCACAGTATTATGTTCTATTTTATATGTTAGCGTCTATATTCTAAGCTCCTTGAGGGCAAAGACACTTTATTTTTTATTTTAAAACTTTTTGATGATACATCGAACACTGATTTATTTATAAGATACAGTCAATAAATGCTATTTGATTGAATGGTATTGCTATTCATTTGTGTGAAACTTAATTTTTATGGTAAAGGAGAATTTGTTTTAAATTTGGATTTTGTTGACATCTTTAATAAAAATATAATATAGTTGACCTTCATCTCAAGAATGTTGGCAAAATATCTCCCTCTAGGTATACTGTCTCTGCAGGTGAGTGTTCAGTGCTTTTAACCTTTTGCACAAAATGCATGTATTTAATGTCTTGTTTTCATTGCATATTTTCTTGGATTATTTTAAATTTGAATATATCCTTTGAAATAGAATGCCTTAAAATAAATGTACTTTATTCAGCTCTGGACTGCTTAGTATAGTATTGAAGCAAATACACTTCAGGCTAGTTCAGAACAAGCAGCAATTTTAAACCTTTTATTCATATACTGGCCAACTCTATATGAAATATCGAAATGTTTAGGAAAGAAAATCATGGGTTTAAGAAAAATGTTTGAGTTTCAAGTTGTATATTCAAATGACTAAACTCCTGTGGTTCAATTGCTACCAAGTAAGACCTTTTTTAATATTTTATTTCATCTTAAATATTCTGTCCTAGGCCTACAGAATTTCAAAAAGGCGTTAACTTCAAAGTTTGCATTTAAGTTCAAAAAGAACTTACTTATTATTAACATTTTTATTTTTATGCAAACATTTATTTTGCAAATTTATCAAAGATTGTAATCTCTGCTTTTAATTTAAATTTCTCTGAAGTAGGTTCTTTGTTTGTCAGAGGAGTGATGATGTGCAGCTTAGACAGCTGTTAAAATTGCCCTCTCTTCCTTTTAGTTAGCCAATCTGTGGAAGAAAATGTACAAACTGCAGTATTTTCTAGGAAGAGAGAAGCAGTTTAGTGACTCTGATCTTAGATCTTGATGAAAGGACTATTACTCTTAATTTTTATGAGAAGGCTTTGTTTGATTCTGCCCTAGGAAACAACTACACATAGCATTAAAAAAAAAAAAAAAAAGGTGATGATGCTGTTGAAGGAAGGAAGGAAGGGAGGGAGAAAACAAATGGGAGAAAGGAAAAAAGAAAGAAAGGTAAAAACAGGTGTTTGAAGAGAAAACTCAGGAGCCAAAGAAAAGCCAGTACTCAGTACAGGGAAGCTGGCATAGTCCCAAAGAACACAGGTTGAGTATAAACAGACTAAATCAGATTCATGTAAATTAAGGCTCTTGATTTCCAAACACAAATAATGGCTCTGGTTTCCTTATATTATAAAATCAAAAGACATTCTTCTAAATAAGTATCAGAAAAGATAGAGATCAGAGAAATTTAGAGAATCTAGGTGCTAAGACCTAACTGGGCAAGGAATTATTTTAAAATTTTTATCTGTTCTTTGTTCAGATTTCAGAATTTCAAAAGCATTCGAATTTCAAAAGCATAATGATATAAATAATGTCTTTGAAACATTTTAAATAAAATTATTTAAAAGGTCTTTATGTGTTTAAGGAAATAAGTTTATTAGCTTAAGGGAAATTCTTTTATTTTTTATTTTACATGTCAGAAGCCTGAGAACCAAAGACTCATTAAAAGCAAATTATATTTCGCTCAGCATAACACCCTCAAGGTCCATCCATGTTGCTACACATGGCCAGATTTCATTGTTTCTCATTGCCATGTAGTATTCCATGGTATAGATAAACCACATCTTCTTGATCCATTCATCTGTTGATGGACACTTAGGCTCTTTCCATGTTTTAGCTATTGTGGAGAGTGCTGCTATGAACATTGGGGTACATGTGCTCCTATGCCTCAGCATTTCTGTATCCCTTGGGTAAATTCCTAGCATTGCTATTGCTGGGTCAATAAGTCAGGCAGAGAAGGACAAATATCATATGTTTGCACGTATAGGAGGATTAGGAGGAACTTGACGGAGGAACAAGCGGGAGAAGAAGGGCGGAAATGGTGGGGGAAAGGGAGAGAGGCAAACCATGAGAGACTCTTGAATGCTGACAAAAACTGAGGACTGATGGATGTGGGGGGGAGGGGGGGATGGGCATGGAGGAGGGCACTTTGGGGATGAGCACTGAGTGTTATGTAGAAACTAATTTGACAATAAACTATTTGAAAAAAAAAAAAAAAAAAAGCAAATTATAGGGACACCTGGGTGGCTCAGTCGGTTAAGTGTCCAACTTACTATCATGATCTCACAGGTCATGATCTCACAGTTCATAGGTTCAAGCCCCACGTTGTTGGGCTCTGTGCTGATAGCTCAGAGCCTGCAGCTTCCTTTGAATTCTGTCTCCCTTCTCTGTCCCTCCCCCTCTCACACTCTTGTCTCTGTCTCTCAAAAATGAATAAATGTTAAAAATATTTTAAAGCAAATTATATTTACTTCCTGTTCGTGTTTCCTCTCCTCTCTTCTGATGGATCTATGTTTGACTTAAAAGTGTATCAACCAACTTACATTTCTAAGAACACTAACACAGGGAGTATCATCCACACAAGGCACAGTCTTTACTTCTGATTGGGATCTCTATCTTGGTGCTAAGTTGTTTGGTTTGTTTTGTTTGTTATCTTGTGTTATATTGTGGACTTTTTCCCCTTCTGAATAAATTAAGCTAGTGAATATAAATGGAACTTCAGGTCTCCATAGCCATTCTTGCTTGAAGCCTAGGGCTAAAGTCTGCCCTGATCTGCCAGTGTATTTCTTCCATTCATCTGGACACCAGCGTCTCTAGGCTATGTTCTGCTGAGTGAGCAATATGTCCAAATCCAGCCTGACTTGGGAACACTGGGTCAGCCTGAAATAAATGCTGCCTCCAGGAGTATGATGCACCCTATGTTGTACAACAGGTCCCTGCCTCTGACAGTGATGAAAGAGCATAGAAGGGAGCAACAGTCATTTTAGAATGAGAACACTTATATTCTCTCATGTACACAAATGAATTTCATCAACAGCTTTTGAACTCTCTTTATGTACAATTCCTGTAAATACATGACCTGAGTAAGATTGGAAATAAGCTCATATTTAAAACCAGCCCCACAGAAAAAATAAAACAGGCCCATATATCATTGGCATAAGAAGACAATGTATCGGTGGGAGGTGTTTTGCAACATGTATGTCCCAGGTCTAATATGAGGACATTTAGTGGAGAAAGGCTGATGAAAAGGAGGATTGTGGTTTTCTGTCTTGGAGTGTACAGGATGATACTGCATGTGGACGTAAATATGGATATGGAGAGCCACTATTGTTGAGAAAATTCTCCAAATTTCTGAACTACAGACACTTCGTATGTACACGTGTATGTAGGTGGTTAAGTAGATCAGTACTTTGTTAAATATAGTATCTGTTAGTATATTTTTCATAAAATACTATCCAACCTAAAATAGTTCAGAGTTTTCTTACTTTGTGAATATGCTGAGTAAAGGGTGGTTGCAGATCTACCTGGAACATTTGTCACGATACCTGTAGTTCCTCAAATTCGCAACAACCCAGAATGTATCACATTTTGGGGATATCTTTACCTAGGTAAGTCATATTCAGACCAGAATTTTTAAAATAAGGCAATCTTTCAAAAACACATTTGGCTGAAACAATAATGTGAACACAATTAGTATAGGATATTAGTCACAATAAATTTTCCATATGCTCCTTCTAGAGAAGGGCAAATCTTGTTTCAGCTACTTAATGACATATGCACTACAATATGTGATTTATTAATAAAGCCAGTACTATGGCTGGCATATTTACTTAGAATATTCCTGAGGTCAGCATGTGCCTAAAAAAGAGAAATTATCCAACCTGCTGAAATATGTGGAAAAGGAAACTATTCTCCCTGTGTTAATTTATCATCTGTCTCAGTACCTTTTCTAAGCCACTTCAAGTCTGGCACTTTTACTGGCTTCAGAGAGAGTTTGGCACCACACTGGCTTTGTGGGAGCACGCATCCAGGCTAAGACATAGTACCTGCTGGCATTAAAAGAGTCTGTGATCCATATTTTAAGATAATGGACCAGGGGCACTGGGTGGCTCAGTTAGTTGAGCGTCTTACACACGGTTTCGGCTCAGGTCAAGATCTCAAGGTTTCAGGGTTCGAATCCCATATTGGGCTCTGTGCTAATAGCACAGCCTCTGCTTGGGATTCTCTCTCTCTCTCTCTCTCTCTCTCTCTCTCTTCCTCTTCCACACTTGTGCTTGTCTGTCTCCTTCAAATAAGTAAACTTTAAATAATAAATAAAAATGGCTGTCCATAAAGATATAGCCATTTGTAGAAGCAGTGAGGGCCTGAACAAGGAGAGTATGTTAGATGTTGATGAGTTATAGAAGATAAGCATTGCACATAATGAGAAACAAAGGAACTATACCATTTAATTCATAATAGTAATGAGAGTTTCAGCAGAACTATTCCTTATTAGGTATATGACATAGCTAAGAAATAATATGAGATAATTTGTTCTCATAATGTGGTCAGTGGTTTTTTATTGTGTATACATGACCATCTCTATATAGGCACTTTTCTCTTCAGAGTAATATAGCAATAGTGCTACTTTCTAGGTAAAGTGTATGTGCTGGAAGCTTCAATATTTGCATAGAAGAAAGGTGAAGGATAGAATGGTTAAGTGGAGGAACTCTGCAATATGCCATGATAGGTATAGCATTTTGAGGGGAAAGAAGAAATATTTCTTTAACCAAAATAATGTTCTCAAAACTTTATCCCCTTGGTGGTAATACTTTAATTTTCCTGTCAGAACCATAGTGAAGACAGTCTTATTATCCTGGAGATCAGTCTATGAAAATTTACAAGTGAAGAACAGCTGAGAACCTTATTTTTTTTAATGTTTATTTATTTTGAGACAAGAGAGAAAAGCATGTTTGTGAGCACGAGAGGGGCAGAGAGAGAGAATCCCAAGCAGGCCCGGAGCTGTCAGTGCAGAGCCTGACACTTGGTGCTTGATCTCACAAACCGTGAGATCATGACCTGAGTCAAAGTCAAGAGTCAGACGTTTGACCTACGAATCACCCAGCTGAGAACCTTCTTATTCATTAAGAAATTATCTAGTAAAACAAAGAATAGATACAGAAATAGCATGAGCCCATATCTTTGAGTGAGGGCAGCTACCCCTTACCCTAGTCTTCAACAGCACCCCGACCACTGCTCCTGGAGACTACTACTCACATATTCTAAGGGACTGGCCTTGACATTTCTCCTTATTAATACTGTAAAATATATTTAAAATAACCTCAGACCACACAGGAAACCTAAAATATAAGATCTTTGCTGACATTAATTTCTGTATTGTTGATTTTTATGTTCTCCATGATGTGAAAGGCACAATAAGAATAGTTACTTTTTTATTTAGTCTTTCTGATAAAAAAGTCAGCCCTCAGCAGCAATTGGTCAGGCAGTTACTTTACTGAGTAATTATAATCATCTTTGTCAAAATAAAATTCAAGAAGTTTGAATCCTATTACAGTGTCCACACTAGAATTCAATAAGAGGAATTTTAGCTTTATATAATATAACCTCTCCTTGAAAACATAACTAGGAATCAGTTTTGAATAACAGAATTATATGTTAAAATGCAGAAGTCCCTTTTAATAAAGTACCAGAAATGCAAATTTCAGACATTTATTCTTACTTAGTTGCTACATAAGTCATATATGTTTTCCTAGGAGTAGATTAATTGAATGAGAATAGCTGTATCTTATTGCAATTGCAGAGAAATGAAATATACAGACAAAAATACTGAGAGAAACCAATGAAATTTCTTGTTCTCTCAAGTAAAATTAGAAACATTTTAATTAAAATGAGATGTTATAAATCCACATTTTAAAAGTTCTTGATAGATATTTGATATTTAGTCAATATATTTTAAATGCTTTATTAAAGACACAGATCCATTTAAAAAGTAAATCCAGCAACTATCTAATAAGATATATTTCCCTGTCAGCATATTTAAAAAGCAATCAATATCTCACCTGACACTGCTCATTTTGTCTCAATTAAAATGAAATATAAATTCACAAAAGCAATTTCAGAAATTGCTCTAGCAAAATAAATTCAAACCAGAATGATCACTTGTATTTGTCTTACATCTTGCTGCTGTGTGTAAACCTTTCTAATGTAGAAAAGAGTAAAAGTATGTATAGCACTCCTAATAGAAGAAAAAGCCCTTCCAAACTTAGCTTTATGGCAGTTTCATTAAAAATTCCACTAAATGATTTTTAGTAGTGATTTTAACTCAAGAGATTGACATAAAAGCAAGGAAGTAAGGGAAAAGATACTGGTAATCATGTTTCACAACATGGGATATTCTTTTATATTCTTCAATAAGTTCATATATATTTTTTTGTTGCTTAGTTCATGTGTCCAAAAATACATGTTTTATAAAGTTTTTACTGTATAGATCCAAAAATCTACTTGGCAGTGGGAAATGGGTCAATTTCAGTTTCTTTGTCATTCAACAGAGTAAAATGAAAATGTAAAAGTGTTCTTTTTGAATGGAAATATGTGTATGTGGTATATTATATTTAACTAGAAATACTATAGATTAGATTTTGTATATTTTATGGTTTTTGGATACTGACAATTAAATATCTCTATCTATGTGCTTAGTTTTTACCACATCTTGGTTTTAGACATATATCAAGTAACTGTAAATTTTATTAATTTAAGTACTGGCCATAAACCTTTTTAAAAGACAGTATTAGAAAGGGCAGACAAAATAGGAGACAGAGGATGAAGCAGTGAGGAGGCATTATTTGTTGAACCCATATTATCTGTACAGGTCATTAATACATGCTAATTTATAGGACTACAAAGTAGCCCTATAATAATCCTATTACTACAGAAGATTTCATAAATTAAGTAATTGCTGCATGTGATAAACAATGAGCAATCTTTACAGTGGCTCAAATATAAACTAAATTCTAAATTGTCCTACTGTTGATTTTATTGCTTTGACAAACTGTTCAATTTCTCTTAAGTTTTATCCTCATTAAATATACATGCAGATAAATAATACTTGTTTTAAAAATGTATGTTCAAGAGGAAATAAAAAACATTTAAAAAAGAAAACAACCTCGATAAAAAAATAGGCCATAATACCAAAATGCCAATATTGAACTAAATTAAACTATGGACTTTGGGTGATTATTATTTGTCTGTGTAGGTTCATCCTTGGTAAAAGGTACCATTCTGGTTGATGATGTTGATAAAGAGAGGTTATACATTTGTGAGATTATGCATGTGAGAAATCTCTTTCTCCTAACTTTGTTGTAAACTTAAAGCTGCTCTTAAAATGTAGTCTTTTTAGAAAAAAATGAAATATACTAATTAATGCAGGCAAAGAGTATGGCACTTCATAAGTGTTCAGTTCATATTAATCAGTGGTATGTTAGTTTTCAGATAACATCGTCTTTTTTTTTTTTTTTTTTTTATTTGAGAGAAAGTGTGTATGTGAGGGTGAGGGGGGAGAGAGACAGAGGGAGAGAAAAAGAGAGACAGAGAATCTTAACCAGGCCTGCGATCATGACCTGAGACGAAATCAAGAGTCAGACACTCAACCAATTGAGCCACCTAGGTGCCCTTCAGATAACATATTCTTATTTACCATTCATTTATTGTCCAAAATGAACCTAAGTAAATTATTGTTAGACATTTCTTATACATCATTTTTTTAAAAAAATAGTTATTTTCCTAAACATAGTGATTCTTTATGATTCATATTTGTATACTCATTACTGGGTCATAGAGTATTTTATATTGTACATGTTCAATAAATGTTGAAAGGATGAATTAATATGCTCCATTGGCTTCAATGACAATAACAGAGTAGAAACAGAGTAAAGCTGTCTTCATGTTCTTCCCGTTGTTTAACTTTTACATGAATTTGACTTTTATCAAATTATTTTTTATATCACAAGTATAAAACTGATTATTTACTTAACTCATAATTTCTCTATTCCTATCTCAGATCTAAAGAAATGAGATTTGCAAGTAGATAGGTTTTAATATGGGGTGGGCCTATGGAAAAGGAAGTAAAAATCATCAGTTTACCCTTTTTAAGTAATGGTGTAAATCTCCAAAAAATAAAATTAAAAGTAGTACTGTGTTTGTTGGCCACCAATAGAATTTTTTAAGTGATGTTTCCAATTTTTGTATACCAGTTTTTAAGTGAACATAGCTATTATTATATCTTATAACCCATTAGAATATCAAAGCAGTATATGATCTAAATCATTTTTCAGCTCTATAGTACCAAAGCTGTGGGAATTACATATGAAATCCTAATAGAAACAAAGATCTATGATGCCAATGACAAAGTAATCTGAGAAGAGCAGGTATCAACATGTTGTAATATTTTCATTTATCTAAATAAAATGAGAATGTGTTAAAAACCCTATCTAGTCACAGAAAGGAAGCAGAGTTTTAAGATCATTCATTGAATTCAAGTTTTCTTAATAGGCAACTCAGACTGTGTAGGCAAAACAAATTGCAATGTATGATTTGGAGATAATAGAGTGGAGCTAAGCAATAGCTGTAGACTTGCAGGTAGGGATGAGATTTTCTGTAATAGGAATGCAAGATGGATGCTCATATGTTTCAAAATGCAGGGTGTTAAGGATTCTGAAACATTGAATTAGGCAAGAAATATTTAGAAAAGTATGTGTAGCTATATTTTTTAATTGTACTTAGGAAATCAGTTCATAATATGGGCAAAATGATGTAAAGGAAAGAGCAGCAGAGTGGAGTTAGGTACTTTGCTTTCTAGAAACAGCCCTATTATAAAACCTGGTGGGTATATCATATTCACCCTCTGAGTCTTAATTTCTTAAACAGTAAAATTAGGAGGTTAGAGTAGATTATCTCTAAGTAAACTTCTGATTGTCTAATTGTGACATGTGGTTTGTGAATTAGAAACTTCCTGTCACTTACAAGTACATCAAGTTGACATGCTCTATTAGTTACCATCGTAGAGAATAAAACTCAGAGAAACAAAAATTATGCCTATTATAAATAAAGGTATGTTGACAGAATTTTGGCCTTAAATCTTTTATGGTAGAAGGCATTTTGCTAAGAATAAATTGTCTCAGAACTGGTATCTTTCTAATCTATTTCTAAAAAGAATTGTTATCTTTTGATATTAAAAATACATTACAAATATGACCCATGAGAGAATGCATATTAGAATTATGATCTTATAGAAACTTAAACATGAAATGGTTTGCTGTCACTGAACAGAATATTTTCTAATTGAAGATTTTCAATCAGAGTTAGAAAGCTATGGATGACTTAGCAGAGTTCTTTATCTCCTCCATCATCCAATTTTCAAGAGATTTGTGTGTACTTCTCTGGAAGTCATTATTAATACTTTTGCCAATTATTGTCAAAGTTAATATTCTAAAGGGAGGTGAGAGTAGTAGCGTAATTTAGAAGCTGAAAATATGAGACTAAATCTGAGTCTAATCAGATAACCTTTTTCACAAAAGAACTACAAAACAAGTTGTGCATAAAATTAATTATATTTTTATTAGATTCCAAAAGATGCTTGCTTGTTGAGAGCTGATCTAATGATATGGTATACAGAAGGGAAAGTTGAGAAAATACAGGTGCAACAGAAACATTCACAGTAGTGAGCCTGTTGATTAGAGATGATTCCTGCTGACTCTTGACTCAAAAATAATGATGAGACATGTTTTCTTAGAAGTAAAATTTCAGTACTTCAAATTTGTTCAGAGACTACTATTTAGAGTTTCCCAATTTAAAATGTTAAAGACTTAAAAAATTAATATACATTATTTTATATTAAGGCAACAAACCATCTAGGTAGTTTTAAAGATTATGATGAAACTGAATGAAAACAACTCATCTTATTTATATCTCACTTTAAGTCTTTTGACTAGTATTTTTGTCATATTTATTTGGTTTTATTAAAATAGAAGCATTTCCGTGATTGAGGGAATTATCATATTGATAATTTAAATACTGTCTCAGTTTTTGTTCTATATAGTGAGGATGACAAGATACAATATCAAAAAGGAAACAACAAAAATCTGTGTATAATTGTCACATGTTGATTCAATCATGCCTCTAAACTTCCCATTTAACAGCTCATCTGTGTACTCTTCACTATTGAGGTAATTATTTTCAAAATACAAGTTATGACTTGTAATTTTTATATCATTCTTTCTCAGTGTTACAATGCAGGATAAAAATTTATAATTGAAAAATTCAATACCATAGTCAGCTTACAAATGTAGAACGTAAAACTTCAAGTGCAGTGTATGTTGAAAAGACATGTAGAGTTGGAACAGTTGTATCATATTCTTTATGCTATTATTAACAGCTTGTATAGGTCTGATTTCACCTTGACTTCATGTGAAACTCAAAGATTAGTTTATTTCATTTTCTTATTGATGGCTTGCTCTCCTTCACTTGAGTTTCCATATAATTTTTAGTTAAGAAGCAAGTAACTTGCTGGAATGGAAGTATGACATGTTCCAGAGATCTGTGCCCTAGAAAAATAATGAAAATTGTTGAATATTGTATTTTTTTAACTATGGAAATTGTCCTGAGAGCACAGAGCACAGGGAGATACATGAATTTAATAACATTTACAAAGTTCTTATAGAAACACTAAAAACCTATGGCATTTGAGCCACAACCCTCTCCCTCTCTCTTCAGTTCAGTATGATGGAAGTTCTATTCCAGATGTGTATGGTGAGAATATGGACTGTTTCTCCTCCAGCTCCAAGTCTAGGGTGATGTTTTTTTTCTGGAAGAAGCAGCCCAATGACATGCTAATTAATTCTACCTTCTCTGAGTTAAATGTTTTTAGATTCCACATAATAAGTGAGACTATATAGTGCTTGTCTTTGTCTGACTTATTTCACTTTGCATAATGCCCTCATCATTCATCTGTGTTGTCACAAATGGCACAATTTCCTTCTTTTTTTGGCTAAATAATATTCCATTGTGTATATGTACCCCCAGTTTATTTATTCATCCGTCAGTCAACACTTAAGTTGTTTCTGTGTCTTGGCTACTGTGAATAATGATGTAATGAACATGGGAATCCCTTCATTATAGTGATTTAAGTTTCTCTGGATATATATCCAGTGAGATTGCTGGTTCATATGGTAGTTTTATTTTTAATTTTTGGGGGAAGTTTCAGACTGTGTTTTACAATGGCTGTACCAATTTATATTTCCAGCCCACACCCCACCCACCCACCCCCCGTGGTGTGCAAGTGTTCTTTTTATCTTCAGCATTATTACTTCCTTTATTTCATAATAGGTGTGAGGTCATATGTAATTATTTTGATTTGCATTTCCCCAATAGTTAGTGATGTTGAACACTTACTTATGTACTTGTTGGCTATTAGTTATGTAATCTTTGGGAAAAAATCCATTTATGTCTTCTGTTCCCTTTTAAACTAGATTGTTTCTTTGCCATTAACAAACATCTTTTCCTTATTTTTATGAGTTTTTAAAATATATTTTGGATATTAACCTTATCATATATATGGTATGCAAATATTTTTTCCCATTCTGTATGTTGCCTTTCATTTTGTGAATTTAGTTTCATGTGGTCCTCCTTGTTGATTTATGCTTTTGTTGCTTGCTCCTTTAGTGTCATATACAAAATGTCATGAAGCTTTGTACCTTTGTTTTCTTCTTAGAGTATACATTTTCAGGTCTTATGTTTAAGTCCTTATTCTATTTTGAGTTCATTTTTGTGAATGGTGTAAGATATGGGTTCAGTTTTATTCTTTTGCATGTGGATATCCAGTTTTCCCATTTATTGAATAGACTATCCTTTCCCCACTGAGTATTTTTGGCTCCTGTGATAAATATCAGTTGGCCATATATGTATAGATTAATTACTGGGCTCTCATTTCAGGTTATTTATCTGTTTCTATACCAGTGCCATATTGGTTTTTTTAAAACTTTGTTGTCAAGTTGGTTTCCATACAACACCCAGTGCTCATCCCCACAAGTGCCCTCCTCCATGCCCATCATCCCTGTTGCCCACCCAGCCACCCCCATCAGCCCTCAGTTTGTTCTCGGCATGCAAGTGTCTCTCGTGGTTTACCTACCTCCCTCTTCCCACTATTTTTCTCCTTCTTCTCCCTCATGGTCCTCCAATAAGTTTCTCCTAATCCTCCTACATGTGCAAACATATGGTATCTGTCCTTCTCTGCCTGACTTACTGCGCTCAGCATAACACCCTCAAGTTCCATCCATGTTGCTACACATGGCCAGATTTCATGGTTTCTCATTGCCATGTAGTATTCCATTGTGTAGATAAACCACATCTTCTTGATCCATTCGTCCCTTGATGGACACTTAGGCTCTTTCCATGTTTTAGCTATTGTGGAGAGTGCTGCTACGAACATTGAGGTACATGTGCTCCTATGCATCAGCACTCCTGTATCCCTTGGGTGAATTCCTAGCAGTGCTATTGCTGGGTCATAGGGGAGTTCTATTGTTAATTTTTTGAGGAATCTCCACACTCTGTTACAGAGGGGCTGCACCCGTTTACATTCCCACCAACAGTGTAGGACAGTGCCTGTTTCTCCACATCCTCGCCAGCATCTAGAGTTCTCTGATTTGCTCATTTTAGCCACTCTGACTGGCGTGAGGTGGTATCTCAGTGTGGTTTTGATTTGTATTTCCCTGATGAGGAGGGATGCTGAGCATCGTTTCATGTGTCTGTTGGCCATCTGGATGTCCTCTTTGGAGAAGTGTCTGTTCATATCTTCTGCCCATTTCTTCACTGGATTTTTTGTTTTTCAGGTGTGGAGTTTTGTGAGTTCCTTATACATTTTGCATACTAGCCCTTTTTCTGATATGCCATTCACAACTATCTTTTCTCATTCCTTCGGTTGATTATTAGTTTTATGGATTGTTTCCTTTGCGGTGCAGAAACTTTTAATCTTGATGATGTCCCAATAGTTCATTTTTACTCTTGATTCCCTTGCCTTTGGGGATGTGTCAAGTAAGAAATTGCTGTGGTGGAGGTCAAGGAGGTTGTTTCCTGCTTTCTCCTCTAGAGTTTTGATGGTTTCCTGTCTCACATTCAGGTCCTTTATCCATTTTGAGTTTATTTTTGTGTATGATGTGAGAAAATGATCTAGTTTCATTCTTCTGCATGTTGCTGTCTGGTTCTCCCAGCACCATCTGTTAAAGAGGCTGTCTTTTTTTCCATTGGATACTGCTTCCTGCTTTGTTAAAGATCAGTTGGCTGTACATTTTTGGGTCCAATTCTGAGTTCTCTATTCTTTTCCACTGGTCTATGTGTCTGTTTTTGTGCCAATACCATACTGTCTTGATGATGACAGCTTTGTAATAGAGGCTAAAGTCTGGGATGGTGATATCTCCCGTTTTGGTTTTCTTCTTCAATATTACTTTGGCTATTTGGGTTCTTTTGTGGTTCATACAAATTTTAGGATAGTTTGTTCTAGTTTTGAGAAGAATGCTGGTGCAATTCTGATTGGGATTGCATTGAATGTGTAGATTGCTTTGGGTAGTAATGACATTTTAACTATATTTATTCTTCTAATCCAGGAGCATGGAATGTTTCTCCATTGCTTTGTGTCTTCTTCAATTCCCTTCATAAGTTTTCTATAGTTTTCATCATACAGATCTCTTTCATCTTTGGTTAGGTTTATTCCTAGATATTTTATGGTTTTTTTGTGCAATTGTGAATGGGATCAGTTTCTTGAATTCTCTTTCTGTTGCTTCATTGTTGGTGTATAAAAATGCAACCGATTTCTGTACATTGATTTTGTATTCTGCAACTTTGCTGAATTCATGGATCAGTTCTAGTAGACTTCTGGTGGACTCTCTCAGGTTTTCTCTGTAGAGTATCATGCCATCTGCGAAAAGTGAGAGTCTGGCTTCTTCTTTGCCAATTCTGATGCCTTTGATTTCCTTTTGTTGTCTGATGGCTGATGCTAGGACTTCCAGCACTATGTTAAACAACAGTGGTGAGAGTGGACATCCCTGTCTGTTCCTCATCTCAGGGGGAAAGCTCTCAGTTTTCCTCCATTGAGGATGATGTTAGCTGAGGGCTTCTCATAGACGGCTTTTATGATGTTTAAGTAAGTTCCTTCTCTCCCGACTTTCTCGAGGGTCTTTATTAAGAAGGGATGCTGTTTTTGTCAAGTGCTTTTTCTGCATCTATCGACAGGATCATATGATTTTTATCTTTTATTTTGTTGACGTGATATATCACGTTGATTGATCTGTGAACATTGAACCAGCCCAGTAACCCAGGAATGAATCCCACTTGATCTTGGTGGATAGTTGTTTTTATGTGCTGTTGGATTCGATTTGCAAGCATCTTGTTGAGGATTTTTGCATCTGTATTCATCAGATATATTGGCCTTTAGTTCTTGTTTTTTGCTGGGTCTCTGTCTGGCTTGGGAATCAAAGTGATGCTGGCTTCATAAAATGAGTCTGGAAGTTTTCCTTCGATTTCTATTTTTTGGAATAGCATGAGAAGAAAAGGTATTAGTTCTGTTTTAAATGTCTGGTAGAATTCCCTAGGGAAGCCATCTGGCCCAGGGCTCTTATTCGTTCAGAGATTTTTGATAATTGATTCCATTAACTCACTAGTTATTGGTCTGTTCAGATTTTCTATCTTTTCCTGTGTGAATTTTGGTAGTGAGTGTGTGTTTAGGAATTTGTCCATTTCTTCCAAGTTGTCCAGTTTGTTAGCATATAATTTTTCATAGTATTCCCTGATAATTTCTGTGGGGTTGGTTGTAATAGGTCCATTTTCATTCATGATTCTGTCTATTTGAGTGCTCTCTCTTTTCTTTTTGAGAAGCCTGGATAGAGGTTTCTCAATTTTGTTTATTTTTTTTTTTCAAAAAACCATCTCTTGGTTTCATTGATCTTTTCAACTGTTTCTTTCATTTCTATATTGTTTATTTCTGCCCTGAGTTTTATTATTTCTCTTCTCCTATTGGATTTGGGGTGCTCTTGTTGCTCTCCTTGTAGTTCCTTTAGGTGCGCATTTAGATTTTGCACTTGTGCTTTTTCCAATTTCTTGAAATAGTCCTGGAGTGCAATGTACTTTCCTCTTAGGACTGCCTTTGCCGCATCCCATAGAGTTTGGATTGTTGTATTTTCATTTTCATTTGTTTCCATATATTTTTAACTTTCTTCTCTAATTGCCTGATTGGCCCATTTGTTCTTTAGCTGGGTGTTCTTTAACCTCCATGTTTTTGGAGGTTTTCCAGACTTCTTCCTGTGATTGATTTCAAGTTTCATAGCATTGTGATCTGAAAGTGTGCATGGTATGATCTCAATTCTTTTATATTTATTGAGAGCTGCTTTATGTCCCAGTATGTGATCGATCTTGGAGAATGTGCCATGCGCACTTGAGAGGAAAGTGAATTCAATGGCTTCAGGATGTAGAGTTCTAAATATATCTGTCAAAGTCATCTGGTCCTGTGTGTCATTCCAGTCCATAGTGTCTTTGGTGATTTTCTGTCTAGTTCATCTGTCCATTGCTATAAGTGGAGTATTAAAGTCCCCTGCTATTAGTACGTTCTTATCGATAAGATTGTTTCTGTTTGTGATTAACTGTTTTATGTATTTAGGTGCTCCCATATTTGGTGTGTAGACATTTATAATTGTTAGCAATTCCTGATGGATAGACCCTGTAATTATTATATAATGCCCTTCTTCATCTCTTGTTACTGTCTTTACTTTAAATTCCAGTTTGTCTGATATAAATATAGCTACTCCACCTTTCTTTTTTTGACTTCCTATAGCATGATAGATATTTCTCCATCCCTTTACTTTCAATCTGAGGGTGTCCTCCAGTCTAAAATGAGTTTCTTGTAGGTAGAAAATAGATGGAATTTGTTTCTTATCCATTCTGCTACCCTATGTCTTTTGATTGGGGCATTTAGTCCATTAATATTAAGTGTTATTATTGAAAAAGATGGTTTTATAGTCATCATGTTCTTTGTGGGATTTATGCTTGTGGTGGTGTCTCTGGTTTCTTGTGTTCCCTGCAACACTTCCCTCAGAAAGTCCCCCTCGGGATTTCTTGTAGGGCTGGCTTAGTGGTGACAAATTCTTTCAATTTTTGTTTATTTGGAAAGGCTTGTATCTCTCTTTCTATTCTGAATGACAGGCTTGCTGGATAGAGGATTCTTGGCTGCATATTTTTTTCTGTTAATAGCATTGAAGATTTACTGTGATTCCTTTTTGGCCTGCCAAGTTTCAGTAGATAGGTCTGTCACCAGTTTGATAGGTTTCCCTTTGTATATTAGGGCCCTTTTATCCCTTGCTGCTTTCAGAATTTTCTCTTTGTCCTTATATTTTGCCAGTTGCAGTATGAGGTATCATGGAGAAGATTGATTTCAGTTATGTCTGAGGGGAGTTCTCTGTGCCTTTTGGATTTCAACATCTACTTCCCTCCCCAGGTTGGGGAAGTTCTGTGCTATAATTTGTTCAAGGACTCCTTCAGCGCCTTTCCCTCTCCCTTTTCTGGAATTCCTATGATATGGATATTATTCCATTTGATTGTATCACTGAGCTCTCAAACTCTCCTTTCATGTTGCTCTATCACTTTATCTCTTTTTCTCAGCTTCCTCTTTTTCTATAATTGTGTCTTCTAAATCATTTATTCTCCTTTCTGCCTCTTCATTCGTGCATTGGGCACCTTCATTTTATTATGCATCTCATTTATAGCATTTTTAATTCATCACAGCTATTTTTAAGCTCAGTAGTGTTTGTAGCAATAGTTTCTCTGATGTCTTCCATGCCTTTTTCAAGTACAGCGATTAATTTTATGACTATATAAATTCTTATTCTAAATTCTTATTCAGTTATTTTGCTTATATCTGTTTTGTGCAGTTCTTTAGCTGTCAGTTCTTCCTGGAATTTGTTTGGAGGAGAGTTCTTCTGTTTCATCATTTTGCTTAGCTTTCTATCTCTTGTTTGTTTTAAACACTTATTATGTACTCTTCACCTGTGAGTGCTGCTGTGCCAAAGAAACATCTTTGACTGTACAGAGCCTGTCTGTTCAGAAAGTGTTCTTTGAATGGTGTCTCTTGGTCTCTCTTGTTGCGATCTTGGTTATTTTATTTTCCTACTTGTAGTGGTATTTGGGACTCTCCACCATGTGTACTTTTGCTTGTTTCTTGAAGTAGCCCTGGAAAGAAAAAAAAACAAACAACAAACAGACAAACACACAGGGAACAAAGGCACACAAACGCACAGACAAATCCAACAGACACGCAAACTGAAAGGGAAAAAGAAAGAAAAAAGGAAGGGACACATAAAAAAAAAAGAAAAGGAAAGAAAAGAGGAAGGAGGGAAAACGAATAATTAAAATGAAAATACATAAAAAAGAAAAAAGAAAAAGGAAGAAGAGACACCCAATAGACAAAGGACAGTCTAAAGCATAGAACCAGAATTCCCAGCTACAAATAAATAGCCGGGTGTTGAAGTGCTGGTGGAAGAGCATATACAAAGAGAGAATTGACGGGGGGGAGGAAGTGAAATTGGAAATGAAATGAGCAGGCAGAAAGACTAAGAGGCTTAATTCAGAGAGAGAAAGAGGGGAATATGGTTGGAGGGGAGGCAAAAGAAATGACAATAATGCTACTCAGAGAAACAGAGTCTCATTACTCCAGAGAGAAAGAGAGAAAAAGGTAGCAGTGGAGGTGTAAAATTTACATCTAGAGAATGGACTAAATGTGGCTGTTTAAGCAAGCCAGTGTCCAGAATCAATCAGGGCAGTGCATCCATGTTGGTCTTGCCCCAGCTCCGGTTAAAAAAAAAAAAAAAAAGAGGACATCTCTAGTGGGGATGGGCGTGGTTTGGTCCAGTGCATCCTGTGGTGGTCCTGCCTTGGTGGTTGTGGGGAGAAAAGTGGCGGCTTCCCAGTCCCTTCTTGAACCAACTGTTGCAACTCACTCTTTTGGGTGTGATCTCCCTGTGCCGGGGGTGTAGCCAAGATGGGCCATGCTCTGTATCCCAAGCCAGGCCTCATTTCCATATCTTAGTCCGTGCGCCCCATTGATATTGCCCAAAATATAAACTCGCAGGCGAGACCCTGAGAGCAGTTTCAAGCCTCTCTCCTTCCACCTGGTGATCGAGCTGGAAGCTACTGCTCGCGTCCCCCCCCAGGTCGAGCTGGCGAGCGAGGAGAAGTTTCTCTCAGGGTTGCCAGGGACAAGTGTGTCCCACCTAGGGTCAGCAAGACAGCAGGAAGCAGCGTCCCTCTGTGTCCTGTCACCTGAAATATAAACTCGTGGGCGAGTCCCTCAGAGCAGTTTCAAGCCTCTTGCCTCCTCCCCTGGGGGTCCAGCTGAGCCA
The DNA here is from genome assembly GCF_003009895.1 of Hyaena hyaena. Taxonomy (NCBI): domain Eukaryota; kingdom Metazoa; phylum Chordata; class Mammalia; order Carnivora; family Hyaenidae; genus Hyaena; species Hyaena hyaena. The sequence continues at coordinate 855,255 of NW_024081446.1, read as the reverse complement.
GGAACACAACAGCGAGGTGTCAGGTGCCACTCGCAACCCCAGCTGTAGAATGAGGAGCAGTTTCTCCCAGGGTCACCTGGGTCCAGTGTGTCCCACCTAGAGTCAGCTGGACAGCAGGAAACCAGATCCCTCTGTGTCCCGAGCGGAGGTTTTTCTCTTCTCCAGTGACAGGGACAGTATCTTGAGCAGTTTCTACCACCCTTCACCCCACCAGACTCACCACGGCTGCCTACAAAGGGGGATCCCCCCTTCCCTCTGTGTCTCCAGTCCAACCAATTTTATCTTCCCCAGTTCGCGCTTGCTATAAGATTTTCTCAGCGAACTCTGTCTCATTTTCCTCCCAAATTCCTGGATTATGTAAGGGTTCCTATGACTTCAGGCCTTCTCCCTTGGGGAGAAGGGGGCTAGTGAAGTGTACAGAGCTCCCTACTTCTCCACCATCTTGCCTCCTCCGATCCATATTGTTTTGATTATTATAGCTTTATAATATAGTTTGAAATCAGGAAGCATGATGCCTGCACTATGTTTCTTCTCAAAATTATGTTGGCTGTTCAGAGTCTCTATGGTTCCATCAGAATTTTAGAATTGCTTTCTCTATTCATTGAAAAATGCCATTGGAATTTTGGTGGGGATTGTATTCATTCTATAGAAGGCCTTGGATAATATGGATATTTTAACAATATTAATTTTTGCAGTCCATGAACACAGAATATCTTTCCATGTATTTGTGTCCTCAGTTTTTTTCAGCAATATCTTTAGTTTTCAGTCTGTACATCTTTCATATCCCTGATTCAGTTTATTTCTAAATATTTTATTTTTATATACTATGAATGGGACACTTTTCTTAATTTCTTTTTTACGTTGTTTACGGTTAGTGTATTTAATATGCAGATGATTTTTGTATGCTGATTTTGTATCCTTATACTTTACTGAATTTGTTGATTAGGTCAAAGAATATTTTGATGGAGTCATTAGAGGGCATTTATATAGAAGATCATGTCATCAACAAATAGAGCAATTTTTTTTCCTGATTTGGGTACCTTTTATTTCTTTTTCTGGCCTAACTTCCCTAATTAGGAGTTCCAGTACCATGTTGAATGAGAGTTATGAGAATGGGTGCTCTTGTCTTTTTCCTGATCTTAGATGGAAAGTTTTCTGCTCTTTACCATTGAGTATCACATTAGCTGTGGGCTTCTCATATATGGCCCTTTTTATAATGAGGAATATTTTCCCTGTACATGGTTTGTTGAGAGTTTATATCATGAAAAGATGTTGAATTTTGTCACATTTCTTTTCTACATTTCTTAAGATGATCATATGATTTTTGCCTTTCTTTCCATTAATGTAGTGTGTCACATTTATTGATTGTCCTATGTTAAAATATCTTTGCATCCCAGGGTTAAATTCCACTTGATATATTGTCCTTTTAATGTGCTATTGAATTTGGTTTGCTAGTATTTTGTTAAGAATGATTACATCTCTATACATCTCTAAAAGGGTATTGGCCTCAAGTTTTCTTTACTTATAGTGCTCTCTTCTGGATTTGGTATCTGCCTAATGCTGGCCTTATAAAATGGGTTGATGGGGAATCCCTCTTCAATTTTTTGTAAGTGTAAGTAGAATTGATATTAATTATTCCTTGAGTGTTTCATAGAATTTGTCTGTGAAGCCATCTGATCCTGGGCTTTTCTTTGTTAAGAGTTTTTTTATTACTATTTCTATCTCCTCACTTGTTGCTTCTCTGTTAAGATTTTTCTATTTTTTCATGATTTTTCTTGTTACATGTTTCTAGGAACTTAAATATTTCTTGTTTTCCAATTTATAGGCATGTAATCGTTCAGCAGTTTAAAATGACCCTTTATATTTCTGCAGTGTCAGTTGTAGCATTTTCTTTTCAAAAATTATTTATTTGATTCTTCTTTATTTTTTTCTTGGTAAATCTAGCAAAATATATATCAATTTTGTTAATCTTTTCAAAAAAACAATTCAGTTTTGTTTATATGTTTTATTGACCTTTTTTTTTGAAAAGCCAAAAGAAAAACTAATAAAAATGTTTATTTTTACAGGAGGCAGAGAATGGGGAGGGATGTTGTAATAAAAGAAAGATGTTTTTGAGTGAATACTGTTATTAATTTTGACTTAAAACATGCAAGCTTCCTATCTATTTCAAATAAACGCACATAAAATTCAGGTCTTAAAAACTGAAGATAAATTAAAACAAATGGACACATTTTGCCAGTGATATAACTACACAGACTAAACAAATCATTACAACAAGATTCAGAACATAGTATTTTTGCTATATATCCTTAAATGTTTACACACAAAGAAAACCTAAAATACTTAATCTTTATTCACTTTTATTGCTCTAGTTAGAATATCAGTATCATTTATATCAATATCAATATCATTTATAGTTTATTGTCAAGTTGGTTTCTATATAACACTCAGTGCTCATCCCAACAAGTGCCCTCCTCCATGCCCATCACCTGTTTTTCCCTCTTCCCCACCCCCACCAATTCTCATTTTGTTTTCAGTATTTAAGAGTCTCTTATGGTTTGCCTCCCTCCCTCTCCTTAACTATGATTTTCCAATCTCTATTTCACTTATTTCTGCTCTGAAATTTGTTGTCTCCTCTCTTTTGCTAAATTTGGGCTTGGTTTGTTTCTCTACTTCCTAGAGGTGTATATTTAGGTTGTTTGAGATTTTTTTTTCTTAATGTAGGTATTTATCCCTATAATTTTTCCTTTTAGGAAGGACTGCTTTCATGCAGTCTGTAAATTTTGATATGTTCTGCTTCCATTCCTATTTGTTTCGATATATATTTTTTTATTTTCCTTTTGATTTAATCTTTAAATCATTGGTTGTTCACGAGTATATTCTTTAATTTCCACATATTTGTGAATTTTATAGTTTTCCTCCTGCTCCTAATTTCTAGATTCATAGCACTGTGATGAAAAGATACTTGATATGATTTCAGTCTCTTTTTTTAAATGTTTATTTATTATGAGAGAGAGGAAGAGAGAGAGAGAGTGAGAGAGTGAGAGAGAGCAAATGCAAGTGGAGGAGGGGCAGAGAAAGAGAGAAAAAGAGAGAGAGTATTCCAAGCAGACTCTGCACTGTTAGCACAGAGCCTGACTGGGGCTCAAAATCACTATCCCTGAGGTCATGACCCAAGCTGAAATCAGGAGTTAGATGCTTAACTGACTGAACCGCCCAGTGCCCTTATTTGAGTCTTAAAATTTGCTGAGACTTGTCTTGTCACCTAATGTATCCTGGATGTATCCTGGAGATGGTATCCATCTGCAGAGAAGAACATGCATTCTCCTGCTGTTGGATGCTGCTGTGATGGATGACTAAAGGTCATCGTATGTGGCAGAAAAGGCCAGTGTCCACACACACATAGTGTCAATGGCTGGACCCATCGACAGAGGTCAGAATCAACTGCAGGCACATAACCAGCTATGGAGTTTCTGTATGTTAGCATGTACTCGCATGACTGCAGGGGCTAGCCCAGGCACGGGCACAATGGTTGGAGCCGGTGATGAGAGGTCAGGCAGAATGCAGGTGTATGGCTGCTGGGGTTAGCTGCAAACATGCACATTAGAGCAGTCCAGTGATAGGAGTCAAAGCTGGCTTGGGAGCCCAAGCAGCTGCAGAGTCTGGACTGTCTACATGTGTCTGAGTGGCTTTGGGTGCTAGATTTTGGTGTGCACTCAGAATTTGATGCTGGTGATAGAAGCAAGGGCCAGTGGCTTGCAAGTACATAGCTTTAGGGACTAGCTGCAGACACAAACATTGGCTCTGGCCAGTGATAGGAGTCAGAGCTGGTACCAGGTCCCCAAGCAGCAGTGTAGAATGATGAGGGTCTCAGGCAGCTGTTGTCTGCAAACAGGAAAGCCTGTGGTGAAAAACATCCATAGCAAAATCTGCAAGAGGTCCATTGTGGCTGTGTTGGCTGTTAGCTTCCTCAGTGGAGAAAGCAGTGAGGATCCTCTGTGGGTCAGTCTGGGGTCATTGAAGAGGTCCTCAGTGATGAAAGTCGGGGGCGTTGCAGATGTCCACAGGGCTGTTGAGCTCCTCAGGTGGCAAAGGTTGCTGGGATCCTCTTCAGTACAGGCTACTGGCAACCATTGTCACTCCTGCCACATGGCTGATCCTGTTTGCCCCCATGTTCATTCCTTGTTTCCAGCTGTCTTAGTTTTCCTAGTCTTTGAGAGGGTTGGGACCAAGGCAGATACTTTGTGCAGAGCACTGAAAAGTTGAAGAAACTGTTTTCTCACTTTGCTCTCCTATTCCTGGTGGGGGAAGCTCTCACAGTCTTGAGAGTTCTGTTTTGACGATAAAACGGAGCTGGCCTGGGGCAGGAGATGATGCAGGCGAATGAAACTGCTCTTCCTACCCTTGTGAACTTATTCTCAGGTATTTTTGCTTTACTGTGTTGTTAAAACTTTTTAAGTGGACCCCTGAGCCTCGTCCAGAACTTTGCTCATGGAGAGGCGTCTAATTATTCTCTGTAGAGAGATGGAGGCTCTGTTCTTCTATTCTACCATTTTGGTGATGTCAGTGTTCCTCACTGAATTATTTTTTATAGAATCTACTTCTTTGTTGAAGTTGTCCATTCTTTGACCTATTTTGACCATATGTTTCCCATTTAACACATTGATCACTACTTGCAACCTCTTCTACATTATACTCAGAAGCTACACATAGGAAAATTGAAACCTTATTTAAGGAACATTTTATATTTCATATAATATATATAAGGTATGGGAAAAAAGAGGAGCAAAAAATTGGGAGCCCTCAGAAATAGCAACTGCCATCAAGTGGCAAGAAATAGAATATTGGTCATATTCTAAAACTTTACTAAGGTAAATTTTGATAGAAAAACATATGAAACCCCTTACTTCATAGCATGAATACTATAAAGATTATTCATGAAGTTTGCTAATTCTCAAAAATAAAATTTGATCAAGCTGAGAAAAACAGAATCTATTAAGTTGAATATGTTTATATATGCAGCAACCTAATGCCAATGAAATGATATTTTAAAATTATATATAAAATATGAATGTATTGAGAAACCCAAAACCAATATTTTAAAAAAGTCATATACCTAAACAACTATACATATATATATACACACATATATAGTGTGTATATATATATATATATAGTATATATAATATGTCCCTTGATTAAAATGGAAGCAAGACAGCCTTGCCTAATATACTCTGTGATAATTTCCTATTAAAATAAGTACACTGAAGGCATAAGAAAAGATGAAAAACATCACCTCAGTGTTAGATAACCCTTAACCATGAGTTACCGTATAAGAATACCTGGTTGGTGTGAATAAAATTGATATATAAGAAAAAGAAATGATAACTGAAAAAAATATAGTATTTTTCTGTATTTGAGGAATTTGCCTTTAAAGTAGGAGCCTTGAAGGGCACCTGAGTAGTTCAGTCATTTCCGCATCTGACGCATCTGACTCTTAATTTCAGCTCAGGTCATTATTTTAGGGTGGTGGGATCAAGCCCACATTGGGCTGAGCACTGAGTGTACAGCCTTAAGATTCTCTCCCTTTCCCATGCTTCCACACTCTCTTTCTATAAAAATAAATAAATAAAATAGGAGCCTTGAGTATCTTGAATTAAAATAGTAATTTGAATTAAAAGAATATAGAATGGGTACAAAATCTGTGAATGTTTCATGTTTTTCTATTAATAGTATGAAAGTATAAGTATATCTAAGATTTTTCTGTATTCCTAGAAAATAGAATATAATGTCATCTACTGAGCACGAGAGGAGAAACAAGATACCATAACAGGATAAAGAAAATATTTTTAATATGCTCATTGTCTTCTTTCCCCACTAGACTTCTGGACTATTGGAATTTCTATCCAGAGGATTACAAGTCACTACTATGGAATCTGACCAGCCCAAGAGGCAGTATGGGCTTCAAGAAAAGAGATAAATAATATTGAGAGAGAGAGAGAGGGGAGGAGAGACAGACAGACTGACATAGGATAATTAAACTGTAAATCTAATGCAGTAAAGAAAGAAAAGAGAGCTCAAAAAAGTTAAAAGTACCAATATTGATTAAAACAGTATGCCAAATGAGGATTACCAGTACCACACATTTTTATCCTTTACCATTATGCTCCTTTAAGCATAATAATAACTTCATGAGTCTGATCCAGAATATTTAAAATGTAAATTAACTTCATAAGTATGGTCCAGAATATGATTTGTAGTTAGCTTGCATTGTCTATGAGTTAATGGAATTTCTCTTCTATTTTCTATTACCTGTGGCCTGGATCCGTTTTTTCATCTAAGTGTGAAGGCTAGCTAGAGATTAGCTATAAAGAACATAGAAGTAGAAAATATAAAGAAGCCTATGCATCTGATCACATTTCTGCTGGATAAAGAAATATATTACATTGAACACATACAGTATTATGTGATGATTATAAATATTTTGCTGTATTATGTAATTTTTTGTTCACAATTACTTTCCGATATGACTAGTTTTATAACAACTAAGTTTATATTTGCTACTTTATTTTTATTTATTTTTCTTAATTTAACATTTTAACCATTTTTGAAAGTTTATTTTTTTTTAATGTTTTTATTTATTTCTAGGAGAGAGAGAGAGACAGCTTGAGCAGGGGAGGGTCAGAGAGAGAGGGAGTCACAGACTGAAACAGGCTCCAGGCTCTGAGCTAGCTGTCAGCACAGAGCCCGACGCGGGGCTCGAACCCACGAACCGCGAGATCATGACCTAAGCGAAAGTCGGACGCTTAACCGACTAAGCCACCCAGGCGCCCCTGAAAGTTTATTTTTGAGAGAGAGTATGAGTGGGGCAGGGGAGAGAAAGACAGAGGATTCAAAGTGGACTCTGGGGCTTTGTGCCAACAGCAGCGAGCCCAAGAGGAGGCTTGAACTCACAAATGACAAAATCCTGACCATAACCGAAGTCGGATGCTCAACTGAGCCACCCAGGTGCCCCATCTACTATATATTTTAAAAAATCACCTTTCACATAAGTCAACAGATGTTTATTTAAAAAAAATACACACTTAATTGAAAAAGAAATAACCAGAGTTATTAGTTAAATTTACAAATTATTTGAAGGCTGATTGCTGAATAGCAACAGTAAGAAAACAGAAATTATTATATGATTCAATGATGAAGAGATATAACCTGTAATTCTATAAAACACAAAAAAAGTAAAGAAAAAAGTCAGCTAGATATAGTAGAATAGCATGTAACATAAGAAATTAATGATTTCTTGATGAAATTAATATTATGTAGGGACTTTAATTATTTAAAATGTCCTTTATTCAATGTAAAATTAACAGATATGTCACTATGCAAGCCCAAATGAGAGGGAAGGAATGAAAAGGCAAGAATAAAAATATACAAGAGAAATACACCATTGGTGTGACCAATTTCAGAATTAGTACACATACTCCTTTAAATTGTGATTAATAATTGTAGAGAACAGATAGCAACTTGAAGAATTTGAATAGAGAATGATTTATTAAGATAAACTCATTTGTTTTGTTTCCTGTAGATTTACTATTTCTATAACAATAAAACAACAACAATAAAATCAACAATGAGAATTAAAAATTCTTATTTTGATTTAACAATAGACTAGAGAAAGCAGAAGGAAAAATATTTTAGACTGTATGTAAATGGGTAAAAAATATTCAGACAAGTACAGAAAGATAAGAAAGAAATGAAAATACATAAAATAGAAGATATTTCTGTCGAATTTCAATGCATCTAGAATGGCTGTTATAGTCTTTGAAATAGTAAACAAACAAAACCGAAAACAAGAAAAAGTGTATGCAAACAAGAGGTAAATTTAAAACATAATGCTGGCAGAGTAAACAAACAAAACCCAAAACAAGAAAAAGTGTATGCAAACAAGAGGTAAATTTAAAACATAATGCTGGCAGGGGATAGGCATCAAGACTAAGATGCATGTCTGCTTTCTTGATGTGAAACCCATAGCCCTTTGCCACTAACCAGCAGTCACCCACACAAGGAAACTGCACTTTGCAACAAAGCTGCCTCTCAGCCTGACCTGGAGTGTCAGAGGCTATGCTGCCTTTCTGTTACTACTTACTACAGCTCTTGTAAATAGGAAATGTTCACCCTCATGTAGTCTTCCTGTAGGGTGTGGTATGTGGGATATTGCAGTGTTGAATTTAAACACAATTATATCACGTAAAGTAATTATCATCCAGTAATTACTTTATTATTTACTTGGATAATAAGGTAATTACTTTATTTTAAAATGGGCTAAATGATCCACTTAAAAAAATTGTCCAACTTAAAACAAACTACTTTGCTTACAAGAGGCATGCTTTATTTTTTATTTTATTTTATTGTATTATTTTCTGCTGTATTCCCTCATTTGATCTTGACTGCCACACTCAGACAGATACAAAGCATGAGGGCATTTTTTCTGACATCTCTAGTAGCAGATGTACACCTTAGCAGCAGAAAGTAACTGCTTCAAGTCTGTCAAATAGATGTGTAAGAAGCATACTTTATTTTAATTTTTTACAAATAGTTTATTGTCAAATTAGTTTCCACATAACACCCAGTGCTCATCCCCACAAGTGCCCTCCTCCATGCCCATCTCCCCTCCCCCCCACATCCATCAGTCAGTCCTCAGTTTCTTTCTCAGCATTCAAGAGTCTCTCATGGTTTGCCTCTCTCCCTTTCCCCCACCATTTCCCCCCTTCTTCTCCCCCATGGTCCTCAGGTAAGTTCCTCCTAATCCTCCTATACGTGCAAATATATGATATTTGTCCTTCTCTGCCTGACTTATTTCGCTCAGCATAACACCCTCAAGGTCCATCCATGTTGCTACACAGGCCAGATTTCATTGTTCCTCATTGCCATGTAGTATTCCATCCTATAGATAAACCACATCTTCTTGATCCATTCATCTGTGGATGGACACTTAGGCTCTTTCCATGTTTTAGCTATTGTGGAGAGTGCTGCTAGGAACATTGGGGTACATGTGCTCCTATGCCTCAGCATTTCTGTATCCCTTGGGTAAATTCCTAGCAGTGCTATTGCTGGGTCCTAGGGGAGTTCTATTGTTAGTTTCCTGAGGGACCTCCACACTGTTTTCCAGAGGGGCTGCACCAGTTTACATTCCCACCAACAGTGTAGGAGGGTGCCCGTTTCTCCACATCCTCTCCAGCATCTAGAGTCCTCTGATTTGCTCATTTTAGCCACTCTGACTGGCGTGAGGTGGTATCTCAGTGTGGTTTTGATTTGTATTTCCCTGATGAGGAGGGATGCTGAGCATCGTTTCATGTGTCTTTTGGCCATCTGGATGTCCTCTTTGGAGAAGTGTCTGTTCATATCTTCTGCCCATTTCTTCACTGGGTTGTTCGTTTTCAGGTGTGGAGTTTGGTGAGTTCCTTATAGATTCTGGATATTAACCCTTTATCTGATATGTCATTTGCAACTATCTTTTCCCATTCCGTTGGTTGCCTATTAATTTTCTGGGTTGTTTCCTTGGCTGTGCAGAAGCTTTTAATCTTGATGAGGTCCCAACAGTTTATTTTTGCTCTTGATTCCCTTGCTTTTGGGGATGTGTCAAGTAAGAAGTTGCTGCGGTGGAGGTCAAGGAGGTTGTTTCTTGTTTTCTCCTCTAGGGTGTTGATACTTTCCTGTCTCACGTTCAGGTCCTTTATCCATTTTGAGTTTATTTTTGTGCATGGTGTGAGAAAATGATCTAGTTTCATTCTTCTGCATGTTGCTATCCAGTTCTCCCAACACCATCTGTTAAAAAGGCTGTCTTTTTTCCATTAGATATTCTTTCCTTCGTTGTCAAAGATTAGTTGGCTGTATACTTTTGGGTCCCCTTCTGAGTTCTCAATTCTGTTCCATTGGTCTATGTGTCTGTTTTTGTGCCAACACCATATTGTCTTGATGATGACAGCTTTGTCGTAGAGGCTAAAGTCTGGGATGGTGATACCTCCCGTTTTGGTTTTATTTTTCAGTATTACTTTGTCTAGTCGGGGTCTTTTGTGGTTCCATACAAATTTTAGGATCAGTCTCATAAGAAGCATACTTTAAACTGTTATGCCCGAATCGCGAGTCCCCAGAGACCTCCAAGGAGCCGGCACCGATGCAAGAACAAAAGGGTCTTTATTACAAGCTCGAGCAGGGGCTCACCTGTCTACCGGTACAGCAGCAGCAAAGTGAAGCCCCGAACAGTGGCAAGCAGGGTTTTTATGGGGGAAGGGCAGGGGTGTAACCATGCACACGTTGTATGTTTTGCATCATTACATAAGCATCAATCATAAATTTTCAATGTCCATAGTAACAGCGTAGTAACAGTTTTGACCATTCAGTATCTGCGAGGCTTCTGTTACATTTGGTGGGACCCAGTCATGACCTTTGAGAGTCTTTTAAAATGACCAATTATGAGGTGGGCTCAGAGAATCTACGTGGGGCTTCTGCAAGCGGTGATTGATTGGCATGTTTGTGCAAAGTAACTACCTGCAGATCCCAGCCCTGACTCATCTCCAAGACTACAGGAATGTTAACATTTCTTTTGATTGGCAGATCCGAGGGTGGTTCAAGGGTGGCTTTAGCTGAGGCTTTTCCTGGAACTGGGACTACGTGCAGCCTGGGGTTGTTTCTAAGGGAGGACTTAATTTCAGGCTCCTCAAAACATAAGTTCTCTGAGGAGGAATTCAGATGGTGGATTAGTAGAGCACTCTATGCTTGCCCCGTCCCCCAATCCCAGCTGGGTAAATGAGCATAAGAACTCTGAACTTTTAAAAGACTATAGCATAAAAATATGAATAATAAAAGTGTCACTGTACTAAAATCAGAGAAAAATTACGAATTACTATTAGACCCAGAAAACATTTTATTTGATAAATCTGTTAATACCTAATGGATACATATAATAATTATAAATGTTCATGCATCCATTAATATAGCCAGTAGAATACATAAAATATAATTTAGATATAGCTAAAAGAACAAATTTACAGACTTAATGGATGTTCCAACACATCCCTTGCTGTGACTGTTAGAACAATCAGAACTTCAATAAAGATACAGATTTGGAAAACACAAAACCAGTAAACCTAACAATTTAAGAAAACATAGGAAGCACTGAATCAAAGAATGGCAGAATGCAGTTTTATTCAAGTGTACATGGAATGTTTACCAAAATTTAGCATATATTGGGCTCTCTCTCTTCTTCTTTTTTTTTTTTTAGCATTTATTTATTATTGAGAAACAGACAGAGCATGAGCATGGGAGGGGCAGAAAGAGGGAGAGACACAGAATCTGAAGCAGGCTCCAGGCTCTGAGCTGTCAGCACAGACTCCAATGTGGGGCTCAAACCCATGAGTGGTGAAATAATGACCTGAGCCACAATTGGACCCTCAACTGACTGAGCCACCCAGGTGCCCCTGCCATACATTGGGCTCTTAAGCTGATGTCAAGATAAGTAAAGCTATTTAAATCATGGAATGTTCTCTAACTACAGTGTGATTAAGTTAGAAATCAATAAAGGGAAGACAACTAGAAACATCCTTAAATATTTATAAATTAAATGAGATACTTTTAAATGACTGGGGGGGGCAAAAAAATAAATCATGATAAAATAGTAAATACTTTGAGACAAATTAAAAGGAAAAAACGGCATACCAAAATTTATGGGATTCAGTGAATGCAGTTTGTAGAGGAACATTTATAATAATAAACATACACATTAAAAGAAGAACAATTTCAAATTGATAATCCAACTTTACTTCTTCAGTAACTAAAACAGAACAAACCAAATCCAAAGCTAGGGGAAGAAAGGAAATAATGAAGACTGGAGCACAGATAAACAAAATAAAAAGAACAAAAAAGAGAATCAACAAAACCAAGAGTTGATTCTTTGAAAACTTAAAAGAGAGTAACAAACCTTTAGCTAGATTAACAATGGAAAAAAATATACCAGTAACTAAAATCAGAATATAATATAGGGGAATTACCATCAATGTTTCAGATAAAAATACAGTTTTAAGACAACTTTAGGAATAATTATAATTTGTTGTATCTAAGAAACCATAGGCTCAAAGGGTCAGTATGTTTGGTTTCTTCCGCAGTCTTTCTTTGCTTAGCTTGCAGATAACCACCCACATACATGGCCATTTTCCATGCCTACAAGTTTCTGGTGTCTCTTCCTCATAATGAATTAGGACCCACCCATATGACGTCATTTATCCTTAAATACTTCTTTAAAGGCCCTGCCTCCATGACTGATAACTAGTTAGATACTAGGGGTAAGAACATCAACATATGAATTTTGAGGGGATACAATTCAGTCCATAAACATGTTGGTAGTGACTATCACAGCTACAAGGCATGACCTCTTTTCTTTATATGTAGTTGGTGTAATAACAGAAGTTTAGGCATTTCCATCTTAGTGTGAGGACACCCAGATACCTCCAACACCTCTTGAAGGCTGGTTTATGACAACTGTGCTCTTGTCTTTATAGCTATTTTTTTCTCTTCATTTTGGTAATCTAGCCTCTTCTCACAGTAACACTTTAAATACAGTACAACTTTTCATCAGTGATTTGCCAAGTCACCAGAGTTACATATGGTTTGTTTCTGAGAGATCGCACTCCTTTTATTATGGAGTTGACATTTATATTATGTAAAGTTAACCATTTTTCAGTGAACAATTCAGTGGCATTAGTACAATCACAATGTTATGCAACCACCCTCTTTATCTAAACATTTTCTTCACCCCAAAAGGAAATATCTTACATAATAAGCACTTACTCTACATTCTTCCTTCCCCTACAACCTGGCAAACACCAATTTGCTTTTTGTCTCTATGGATTCACATTGTGTAGATATTTCATATAAATAGAATTATAACATATCAAAAACACTTTTTAGTAAAAAGAAATCAGGACCAGATTTATTCACTCATGAATTCTACCAAACATTAAGAAAAATTAATACTATGCTTATTCAGAGTTTTTCAAAATTAGAAGGGAGCACTACCTCATTCTTTGAGGCCAGTATTACCCTGATACCAAAGCGAGATAAACACACCACAAGAGTATGATAGATCAATATATCAATACCTTTTATAAGTATAGTTGCAAAAATCCACAACAAAATACTAGAAAAAATTAGTCCCACAGCATTTTACAAGAATTATATATTATGAGAAAGTGGAATTTATCCCAAGAATGCAGGGTATTCAACATAAGAAAATCAATTATTAATAAACTGAAAAATTTTTTAAAAATTACATGGTGTCATTTGATGAAGAAAAGCATTTCAAAAAAGCTGACACTGATAAAGGAGAAATTGGAAAATTAGGAAAAAAAATCACAGCTAATATCGTATTCAGTGGTGAAAACTGAATGCTTTTCCTCTAATATCAGGAGCAATATGAGGATGCCTTGCTTTCACTGCTTCCATTTAACCTTCTAATGAGTCTAAGCAGAGTAATCAGCCACAAAAAAAAAAAAAAAAAAAGATATATAAGGCAATCAAATTAGAGAGAACTAAAACTGCCTTCATTTGCAGATGACATAATCCTATATGTAAAAAATCCTCCAAATAATCCACAATACAACTACTAGAACTAATAAATGCATTCAGCAAAGTTGCAAATTATAAGATTAACACATTTTCATTCACAAAGGAAACCTAAAGAATAAAATACCTGAACTTAACCAAGAAGGTGAAGGCATGCACACTGAAAATTATAAAACATTGTTGAAAGAAATTAAGGAAGGAAGACCTAAATGAATTTTGAAAACCATTTCATGTTCATGGATTGGAAGACTTATTGTTAGGAAAGCAGTATTCTCCCAAAGCAATCTACAGATGCAATATAACGTCTGTCAACATTTCAACAATCTTTTTTGCAGACATGGAAAAACTGACTCTAAAATTCATATGGAATCACATGGGGTTATAGCCAAACAGTGTTGAAAAAGAAGAGCAAAGTTATAGGACTTATACTTCCTTATTTTAAACTAACTACTAAAGATACAGTTATCAGAATAGTGTAGTACTGACATAAGGATAGACATATACTCTAATGGAATAGATTTGAGAGTCCAGAAATAAAGCCATATGTCTACAGCCAGTTATTTTCAAGAGTACCATGACTATTCAATGGGGAAAGTATACTCTCGTCAAGAAATGGTGTTGGGACAACTGGACTTTCACATGCAAGATGATGAAAATAAACCATTCATCCCACATACAAAAATGTTTTTTAAGTTTTATTTATTTTGAGAGATGGAGTGGGGGAGAGGCAGAGAGAGAGAGAGAGAGAATTGACATGGGGCTCAATTTCACAAAACACGAAATAATGTCCTGAGCTGAAATCAAGATCCTTAACCAACTGAGCCATCCAGGCACCGCCCCCCCCGCCCCGAATTGTTTTAATAAGTGTCAATGACCTAAATATGAGCACTAACCCTATTAAGCTCTTTTTTTAAATGTTTATTTTATTTTGAGAGACAGAGAGAGACTATGAATGGGAGGAGGAGCCAAGAGAGAGGGAGAGAAGGAGAATCCCAAGAAGGCTCCATTCTGAGGGCTCAGTCTTAAAACTGTGAGATCATGACCTGAGTCAAAATCAAGAGTTGGATGCTTAACCAATTGAGCTATCCAGATGCCCTTAAACCTATTAAACTCTTAGAAAGAAACATAGAAGGAAGGAAGTCTTCATGACCATGGTTTTGACTATGGTTTCTTAGATAATTTGAGCCTACCCTTACAGCTCTGGAATTATGAGAAAATGAATTTTTGCATTTAAGCCACCAGCCTTAGCAAGCTGATACAAAGCATGATAGTTCATATTTTATCTTTCATATGTCTGCATACAATTGTTTTGAAATGCTTGGTGCACGTTGAATAGAAAATGAAGTTCTGCATGAAAGGGTGTTTTGTAAAGTATAATGTTTTCACAAATGCAAAGCATTGTCATTAATATTTAGAATCTTGAGTACATTGTTGACAATGCTTTGATTTCTATATGATTAATAGGAATATTCTGGGAATACAAGAAAAAGTAACACTTGTAATTGTGCCTATTTCATAAACAAATGTAAGTTCACACATATTGTTTATATGTCCTATAAAATCTAATATAGCATTGGCACAACTTCATGTGTACATATTACATATGAAAATATGATGGCTTCTGTACATACACTAACTTCACTCAGATAAACCAGGTAGGAAATAAGGGAAATCTAATTTGTGTTTTTCCATATTTAAAAGAATAATGGAGAAAATTTCTGAGTCTAGACATACAAAACTTTCAGAGAAGAGATGATTTTGTTTGGATTATTTTACTTCAAGGAGGGGAAAAAAACTACAGCAAACATATGGTAATTGAAAATGTGACTTTCAAATGGTTACTTTTAAAGCTATTTGGCTATTCAGTTGTGTGATTTACTTTTTTCTATTTATAATGGATGCTGTACCAATAATTTTATCTAAATAATTGTAGATACACATAAAGCAGTGAAAAAAAACTATTCACTTTGATATTAGTAGAAATTTATTTAAATTAACTTAAGTAATGTTTTATTGGCATCTAGTTTCAGTAATGGATAAAAGTATCAAATTCAAGAAGGTAACCTGAATTTTAAAGAAGAAAGATTATTTTATGGCCAAAGTCATTTGCAGTTGTCTCTGTGAAGAATGAGTGTGATTAAACTCTATAATATTGAGTAATTTCTAAATCTCATGGAAGCTAGAAAAAAATATTTTCTACTGTGTTTTGCAGACTTTTTTAAATGACTTATTCACACTAATGGTTATTTATTCCTTTAGTATGGAAGGCAAACAGAGTGCTCTAACCTAGTGTATTTCCATGGGTTATGTGGTGGGCCCTGCTTAGAATTTAATCCACTCTTAAAACAATGAAACCCTTCAGAAATCACTATCCATAGCTACTGCTCAATGTATTTTACATCCACGCACTTCAGATGAAAGTCCTCCCAATTACCAAAGCTTGATAATGTATTACTGTTAGAGAAAAATTTTAAACAAGACTAACCATGAAAGAAGTTATCCAATTCTTTATAACAGTATTTCTTAGTATTAAAATAAGTACATGGGTGGCTGTGTTAGATGTAAATACAATGATGTTACAGCCCTTGGAAGAACTCTATGTTCAGTTTGTCAAATTAGCCAATTATAAAATTATCAAAAGAGAAATAATTACTGATGTATAAGCATGCTTAAAATATTGATTTCAAGAAGGGAAAAGAAAAGGCTTTTATTTGATATATGAAGCCATTGAATGGTTAGTGATAGAAAGCACATGGTCAAGTGCAACATTTTGTAATAAAAGTTAAAACTGAAGTTCAGCCAAAGTCAGAAAGCCATAAGCAAAGGCAAGCAGTGCTTCACTGGATAGTAACAGAATTACATGAACATACTATGTAGTCGAGTCCTGATTGAATCTTCAAGAATATAATGTTTAAGCAATGAAAACAACTAACAAAAACACCAACTTTTTAGGAAATAGGATAATTTTAAGGAGAGAAAGTGAAATTCTAGCACCACTGTGGAACTTATTAATCATTTTTGATAGAAAGAAAACCCTTAAAGTCTCGTTTGTTCACCCTCATGCTTTTTGCATACATCTATTTTATCATCTCAGGTTTTTCAAAGAATAGTTACTAGCCCTAATCTCATTTTTATGCATGAATTTGTATAACTGCACCAAGTTTTCATATTCTCAGTTGAGTCGTTAGCTTAACCAGGAAAGGAAAAATCAACTCAAAGTAATAGATGAGCAATGGTAGTGGCTTTCTTATATTTATATTTATAAATAGAATGAAAGTAAAGTATTATACGAAATCAAATTATATACCTTTTGGTGTTTTTTTTACACTTGATCTTAGCCAAAAGGCTGAGAAGTGATGGTGGTGGTTTTTTTTAAAGATTATTTATTTTGAGAGAGAGTGCGTGTGTGTGAGTGTGTGTGTGTGTGTGTGTGTGCAGGCAGGGAAGGGGCAGAGAGAGGGAGAGACTGAATCCCAAGCAGGCTCTGTGCTGTCAATGCAGAGCCTGACATGGGCTCAAATTCACTAACAATGAGAGTGTGACGTGAGCTGAGATCAAGAGTTGGATACTTAACTGATTGAGTTAAGCCCTCAACTATATACCTTCTGAATTAAAAGAGCCCTTAGATATAATCTAAAAATTCAGCTTTCTAGCTTTATAGTGAGGAAATTAAAAATAAAATCAATCATAGAATGTAAGTGGTCAAGTAATTTATTCTCCCTATATACCTTCTTCCATTGTTTTGAAAAAGTAAAACAAATTCTTTTTTTCACATTAAGGCTTCTGTTACAACAGTCCTACATTTTATCTTTTGACACACGTAGCCCTCTGTATTAAAATTTACATAAAACCATATGATCCTTCATTTCTTAAGTTTAAGTGGAGGTGATATTCTGAACCAAACTCTAATTCCATTTTACAGAATATAATAAAATTGTTAATTGATAGGTGGAACTTGCTGTTTTAAATCTGCAATTACACACTACTCAAGCATTTGACTCTTCAGAAAAGAGAGTTTCATTTACGTCCTGCAAAATCACGGTGACAGATCTAACATGAGTAAGGGTGTTGTCCAAGGCAAAGAATATTGTGTGAAAATACAAAGGGAGAAATAAATGACTAGGCAAAGAAAGTATATGAGATGTCATTTTGAGAATAAAAGGTTGTTAAGCCAAACTAAGAATATATATGATAATTACAGGAGATCTAAGGGAAAAACACAGACTCAAATTCTGCCATAGCTTTAGGATCAAACTTGCAATTCACCTGTGTCATAGGATTACATAACTGTCTTTAATCAGCCTTTCTAACTGATTTACTTCTGGAATAACCACAACTACTTGTCACGTCAGCCAATATAAAGTGTTCTGGATTTTATGTGAAAAGTATTAGGCAGCATGTGCTATTTTCGTATTCATTATATTTGACTGTTGCCAATGATTTTTCTATTGGAAGTAAAAGTTTGTCTTTTACCTTCTCGCATCGTCCCTCAAAGTTTTTCAACTTAGGATCTTCTGCTTACTACTTCTCTGAATTTGGTGAAGCAAGCTTGTGAGAAACTATTACTTTATCCATTAAGGCAGTACTTAAGTTGCCAAAGATGTCAAGTAAGAAGTAAGAATGAGCATGTATTTGTAAATTATAGAACATGGAGATATTATGAAACTTTTGTATGTCATGGCTCAGCACTTCATGTCTCTGGTAGTAGTATATTAGGTATCTGTGGCAAGGTGTGGCAGGGGAGGTGATAGAGAGGGAATATTAAAAGATCAGAAAAATGTAAAAAGCATTCATGGAAATGGAACATTAAGTTTTTCTTGTCACAGGGATGCTATGGAAGGAAAGGACAGGAAGATAACTGGAAGAGATCTCAGTGTGATGATACATGATTCATACTGGGAAAAAATGGCATGAAAGCATGAATTTAAGTATAAAACTTGATGGCTCCCTTTCTCTCACCTTCAGCAAGGAGGTGGGAGGGGGGAAATGAGGAAAATACCAAACATGAAACACTATCCACCACCTCCAAGAAACAAGGAGGCAAGGGATGGTCTTTCACCAGTATTCTCCAGGACAAATATTTCTAAATCTAGAGGAGAAATTAAATTACTCCAGCTTTCCTAGAAGTCCTGGTCAGCTCCAGAAATTAATATCATTTCTAGTGATATAATTTTCCATGTTTTAAAAAAATAGAATATAATTACAAATAATGAGATGCACAGATCTTAAATATATAGATCAAAAGATTTTAGACAAATGCATATACCAGTGTAACCCATACCCCCATTAACAAATATTTAATAAAGAAAAGGCCTTTGTGATTATCACCAAAAAGCCCTCTTTGTTATCAACTGAAGGAAGACATTTTTCTTACTCTTAAAATAGGTGTGTGTGTGTGTTTGTGTGTGTGTGTGTGTGTGTGTGTGTGTGTGTATGCACGCATGCGCATGCATGTGGGTGTCCCTGACTTCTTACTCTATGCATATCTTTGTGACTCCTTCATGATGTTTTATGTATCCATAGTTCATTCCTTTTCACTGACAAATAATATTTCATTTATTTTAAAAGTCCACAATTTGGTTATCTGTGCTCCTTAACACATACTGAGTTGTCCTATTGCCAGATTATGACTATTATGAATAGAAATGATACTATTTAATTTTTGTACATGTTAGAACCCTGTATTTGAAATTTCTTGAATAAATACCTAGAAGTGAATGATTATGTTAAGGATTATATGTATTTTTAACTTACAAAAATCTGCCAAATCTTTTCCAAGTGGGAAAATGTTCAAATGTCACCCGAGTTCTGGATGTTCTGTATCCTGACCAACATTTAATGTTGCCTGTTATTTTTTAATAATTTTAGCCCTTCTACAGGGTATCTAACAATATCTCATTGTGTTTTTAATTGGCACTTCCCTGATGAGGTAGACCTCGTTAAGCACTATTTCTTACATCTGCCGTTAGGAGTATCTATCACATCCAGATACCATAAATGTAAGTATCCAATAGAAATACAATAAACATTTTTTCCAATGTATACCATTGTTTAATGGTGACTTTTAATGAGGAGAAGCTTTAAAATTTTATATTGTATGATTTGACATTTTTTGTTGTTTTATCTTATTGTTAGTACTTTTGTGCTCTATCTCTCAAATGATCATATAAATGCTGATCTATCCTCGGATTGTCTATTCAGCTTCATTAGTTCCATTAATCTTGTTGTTTTTCATATGTCAATTCCACACTGTGATTACTCTAGCATTACAATAATTTTTGATATAAGCCAACATAAAACCTCAGATGTTGTGTTAGGTCTTTGCCTATCCATATAAACTTTAAAGCACCTTGGCAATGTGTATTTTTAAAACTTGCTCATATTTTGTTTGGGATTTTGTTGAACTTACAGATTATTTCATAGAAAATAGATAATTTAACAATATTTAGACTTTTAATAGAGCGTATGATATAACTTTCCATTTACTTTGGTGCTTTCAATCTCTCTCAATAATATCTTGTCATTTTAGTGTATAGATCTTAAGTATATTTCACTAAATATATCCTGATTATGTCAAGTGTGTGATATTGTTAATGATAATGTTACTTCCACTTAATTATTCAGCTTTTTTTTTTTATAGAAAAATTAAATTGATTTTTGCATGTTGAACTTTTCTAAATTTACTTTAGGAAATCTTCTATCTTCTGTGTCTGGTAGCTTCCGGGATTTGAGACAAAAGGCTATGTAGATAATCAGTTGTCATATGAAAATGATAATGTTTCCTCTTCCTTTCCAAATTATGTATTTTACTCCTTTCTCTTGCCTTTAGGCAACAAATATGGAATTTAGTAAAATGTTGGAAAGAAGTGGTGAGTGCACAAATCCATGCTTTTTTTAGAACACAGAGAAAAGATTTGCTATTAACATTTATGGATTATGAGTGTAGTGATTTTCTCATGCTGCCATAGTAAGTTATTATAAACTTTAGTGGCTTACAATTGTACAAATTTATTATCTCACAGTCCTGTAAGTTAGAAGGCCAGCACAAGTCTCACTAGGTTAAAATCAGTGTCAATTTTCTGTTTTCCTCACTTGACGTTATAGGAGTAAATCTGTGTCCTTGCATTTTTCAGGTCCTAGAAGCAATCCACATTCCTTGACTTTTGGCATCTTTCTTATAGTTTTCAACTTTGCAATGGCATGTTTCATCTCTCTGGTTCTTTTTCTGACTACGATTAGGAAATACTCTACTTTTAAGGACTAATGTTCTTAATTTTACCCTACTCAGTTTTTTAAGAATAATCTTCCCATCTCAAAGTTTTAATATTAATTACATTAGTAAGTTCTCTTTTGTCATACAAGGTAATGTATTCACAGGGTCCAAGGATTAGAACGTGAGGCAGTGTTCTGTCTACCATAATACTATTTATAGGTTTTTTTGTGAATGCCCTTTCCCAGATTGAAGATTTTTCTTTCTCCTGCTTGTTTCTGAGAGATTTTATTTTTATCATAAATTATTGTTTAATTTTGTTTAATGCTGTTTCTATACCTGTTGAGATGATCATGTGGCTTTTTTCTTTACTGCATTAATGTTATGAATATATTGATTTTTAAATGTAGAGCCAACATTACTTTCCTAAAATAAATGCCTCTTGTTCATGATGTGCTATTTGTTTTATATTGATGGATTAATGCCAATATTTGATGAATGTTTTCTGTATGTTTATAAGAGACTTTCCTGTGTAATTTTCACTTTTTCAAATGTCATTGTCATTCTTACTATTATTACTATCAGAATTGTGCTGATGAAAAAATGGTTATGGACTTTATTTTACTAAAAATAAGAAAGAGTTTTGTGAGCTTAGCATTATATTTTTCTTGCATATTTAGTAAAACTTACTAGTGAAGCCCTTAGACCTGTTGTTTTCTTTGTGAGAAGCTTTTAAAATGAAAAATTTCTGTAGCACACATGATACTATTTAGATTGTTTTCATTTCTGATTGTATGTATTCTTTAGGTTTTAGTTTCAAGGAATTTTTTAAATTTTTAATTTTTTAATGCTTATTCACTTTGAGAGAGAGAGAACAAACAAGGAGGAGAGAGCCAGAGAGAAAGGGAAAGAGACTCCCAAGCAGGCTCTGCACTATGATGTGGGGCTGGAACTCACGAACTATGAGATCATACCCTAAGTTGAAACAAAAAGTCTGATGCTTAACTTCCTGAGCCACCAAAGCACCCCCAAAAAATTTTCAGTTCTATCTACCAATGTGTTACTGAATTTTCAAATATTTGAGGGCTTGCCTAAAGACATATGTTACTTATTTTAATTTTAGTTCAGTCGTGGTAAAAGAATATACTGTGTTTAATGAAATCCTATGATATCTATTAAGACTAATTTTGTGATCAAGCATATATCCTGTCTTGGTTACTGTTTAACATGCTTTTTAAAAAGTATATGCTGCAACAGCCAAGGAAACAACCCAGAAAATTAATAGGCAACCAACGGAATGGGAAAAGATAGTTGTAAATGACATATCAGATAAAGGGTTAATATCCAGAATCTATAAGGAACTCACCAAACTACATGCCCGAAAAACAAGCAACCCAGTGAAGAAATGGGCAGAAGATATGAACAGACACTTCTCCAAAGAGGACATCCAGATGGCCAACAGACACATGAAACGATGCTCAGCATCCCTCCTCATCAGGGAAATACAAATCAAAACCACACTGAGATACCACCTCACGCCAGTCAGAGTGGCTAAA
>NW_024081446.1:798452-832352 GCF_003009895.1 Hyaena hyaena | reverse complement strand
AAAAAAAAAAAAAAAAAGTATATGCTGCAAGTGTTGGCAGTGTGTCTGTAAGCTTCAATTAATATGATTGATAGTATTTTTCAAATCTTCTTCCTCCTTACTGGCTTTTTGTCTACATGTTCTATCAATTACTAAAAGAAGAAATGCCAATATAGTTAACTAAAATAGTGATTATGTCTCTTTCTCCCTTTAGTTTTAGGTTTTGTTTCACCTATCTGAATTTATCCTATGTACATACATTTCTACACTTGTATTGTCTTCTTGATAACTCACTGTTTTTATTATTAGGGGCTATCCTCTTTGCACTGGTATCAAACTATTGGTTGAAGCCTATTTGGTATACAGTCACAAAGCCTTCTTATGCTTAGTCTTCCCATAGTTTCAACATTTTACCCTTTTAAAATCTATCAATTTGATCGGGACTAGTACTTTAAAAAAATGTGTCTCTTTGGCTTTTGTTACCTGTGCTTTTGTTTTCATATCCAAGAATCATTGCTTAGATCAGTGGCATGAAGTTTTTCCCTTGTTTTCTTCTAGGAGTTATACAGTTGCATGCCTTACATTTAAGTCTTTAATTCATTTTGTGTTAATATTGTGCATGGTGTAAAATAAGGGTCCAGTTTCATTCTTCTGTATAGCAAGTGGGATTACATCAACTAAAAACCTTTGAAAAACCAAAGGAAACCATTAACAGAATAAAAAGATGACCTATTGGAGCATGAGAAAATATTTGTGAACCATGCATCTAATGAAAGGGCTAATATTGAAAATATATAATTAAATCTTACTACTCAGTTAAAAAAAAACCAAATAACCTCATTAAAACATGAGCAAAAGATTTGAAAAGACATTTTTTCAAAGAAGACATACACATGGCCAACAGGTATATGAAAAGATGCTTCATATCACTGTTCTTCAGAGAAATGCAAATCAAAACCACAATGTGATATCACCTCATACCTATTAGGATGATTGGTATAAAAAAAAATCCAAAGATAAACTTGTTGAAGATGTAGAGAAATTGGAACGCTTGAACACTGGTAGGAATAGTGCAACCACTGTGGAAAAGATGATGGTCAATTTTTTTTTAAAGGAACTACCTTATGAGCCAGCAATCTCACTTCTGGGTATATATCCAGAGATATTAAAATCAGGATTTTGAAGAAATATTTGCATTCCCATGTTCACTGCTGATTCATTCACAATAGTTAGGATTTGGAAACTACCTAAATGTCCATCAATGGATATGTGAATAAAGAAAATGTCATATAGGGGTGCTTGGGTGGCTCAGTTGGTTAAGTGTCCGACTTCGGCTCAGGTCATGATCTCCTGGTTCAAGGGTTTGAGCCCTGCGTCGGACTCTGTGCTGACAGCCAACTCAGAGCCTGGAGCCTGTTTCCGATTCTGTGTCTCCCTCTCTCTCTGCCCCTTCCTTGCTCACGTTGTCTCTCTCACTCAGAAATAAATTTAAAAAATTAAAAATTGAAAAAAAGACAATGTCATATATATAGAGAATAACATACGATACAGCCTTAAAAAAAGAAGGGGAATCTTGTCATATATGACGTGATAGATAAACCTTGAGGATGCTAAGTGAAATAATCTAGTCACAGAAGGACAAATGTTGCATTATTTCACTTATATGATATATATAAAATAGTTAAATTATTTACAGAGTAGAATAATGATTTTCATGGGTTGGAGGGAGGGGTAAATGAGGAGTTGCTGTTCAATGAATATAAAATGTCATTATACAAGATGAGTAGTTTCCAGAAGTCCGCTGTACAACATCATACCTACACTTATACAGTATTGTACACTTAAAAATCTATTAAGAATCTATTCATGATAGATGTTTTTTCCACAGTTAAAAAGGTATTCTTTTTAATCATACTTAGTGACTTTTGAGTGTTCAATTTATATTTAGCATTTTTATTTATATGTTTGTAGTTTATCATCTTGGTATTTGCTTTATATTTGTTCTCTGTTTCTGCATTCCTGTCTTATTGTTAGTTACTTTTAATATTCCCATTATCTTTTCTGTTCATATTTTAGCTATACAACTTTTGTGTGTATGTGTGTGATAGCTTTGGGGATTTCAGTACATATCATGATTTTATTGTAGATAAATATTTAAATTATATTTTATTTTACAAGCAACACAAGAACCATAAAACTATGTGTTTCCTCATAGCCTTTTCTAGCCTTTGTACTATTAAAATTATACATTGTAATTTGGGGTTGTTATTTCTTTCAGTGATTTTTCAGCATCAATCTCTCTCCTGTGGGACTCAAATTACATGATTTTAGACAGCTTGATATAATCCCACAGGTCAATGAGGCTTCTTTTCTTTATTTCCTCTTTCTTTTTTTAAATCCTTCAAATCTTTGACCTTCAATTTGAATATCATGTATTAACCAGTTTTCAAATTAACTGTTTATTTCTCATGAAGTTTCTGATCTTTCACTAAGTTCATTCATCTACCTAGTGGTATTTTTATTGTATTATTTCCATGTAGAATTTTCATTCAATGCCTTTTAATAGTTTCTATTTCATTGTTAATATTGCCTACATTTTTATTCATAATCTCCACCTTCCCTTTAATTCATTAAACCTATTTATAATGCTGGGGCACTTTGGTGTCTCAATTGGTTGAGCCTCTTGATTTCAGCTGAGGTAATTATCCTAGGGTCATGGATCAGGTTCCTTGCTGAGTGTGGAAACTGCTTGGGATTATCTTCTCCCCCGCCATCGACCTCATTTTGTCCCCTGCCCCACCCCTCTCCCCAACTCATGCTCTCAGTCTCAAATTTAAATAAAAATAATAAATTTAAAAAAAAAACATTAAAATCCAAAAGCCTATTTATAATGCTAAGTTTTAATTATGTATTTCCTGATTCTAACATCTGTGTTATCCCTCATTTTATTGTCTCACTGTTTTCCTGGTTATTGTCACTTTTTTGTTTTGTCTCCTTTTGTTTTTGTATGGAATATAAATTTTGATTTTATGTTTGCCATAGTACATGTTATATTGCAGAGAGTCTGAATTGTGTTATCTTCTTTTGAAAAGTATATAATTTCATTACTATTATTACAGCTACATGCTTTTGCTTCATATAGTTCAGCTGTCTTTCATGCCCAATGGCCAGTCCACTGGTTCCTCCACCACTGTTGTTCTTTGGGTTTACTCTCCTATGCTACTCCTTGGAAAGGGTTTTTAAGCCAGAGTGCTGGTGTTGATGTAGTGCTTTTCTGATTTGTAATACCCTAGGGAAACAGCCTCATTCTTTCTCTTGTACAATGGATGAGAGCAGTTGGTTTGTAAATTTTTCTAGTTTTCTTGCTTGTTTTTTGTGTAGTTTTATGGTGCGAGGATAATTTCAATATCCATTAATTTGTCCTGGATAAAATTGTAGGCTCCCTACAATATTTTTGATGGAGTAAATAACTACTATTAGACTGGGAGGGGAAATTTGGATCCATTAAATCTAGTCATGCCTGTGCTTACTTTTCATTTTATTAATTTTTAACATATATAGTAGCCTTTCTTTTTTTGGGTTGAATTTTTGAATTCCATGTATCCTATTATGCTGTGGATTTAATGTGGTAAAGGGAGAAAAATGTAAATTTTCCTTTTGGTGATTCATATTTAGTCTTTTTTTTAATGTATGACATGATAGTTTTAATATAAGTGAAAGAGGCTGAGGGACTATTAACCTATCTTTTGTAACTAGAAAGACAGGAAATAAAATGCCAAGATGATGTGTTATAGATATAATGTGACTCACACTAAGATTCTTTTATCATTATTAGTGCGATGAAATATATTTCAGTGTTAAAGAATTAAATGGATTGGAGAGTGCCTGTGTGGCTCAGTTGGTTAAGCATCTGACTCTTGATTTTGGCTCAGGTCATGCTCTCCTGCTTCATGAGATCAAGCCCTACATAGGGCTCTAGGCTAATAGCATGGACCCTGCTTGGAAATTTCTGTCTTCCTCTCTCTCTGCTCCTTGCCTGCTCACGCATGCAGTCTCTCAAAATAAATAAACACTAAAAAGATAATCAAGTGGTTTGGAATGGCAGCTTGTCATTTTAAATACACATATAGACTTAATTATGTATGCTTATGCAAGTTTAAATAGATTGAAATTGATAAATATATAAACTAGAATAGATTATTAAAATATTATTTATGATACCAGATTTTTCTTAAGGAAATTATATACCTTTATTCACTAAATTTGAAATCCTCTACCTTTTATCTTCATATCACAACATATCTGAATGTATGTTCAGTCTGTCAGTTTCTAACATGTGCTCCAACATGAAGTCTCTTGAAAATGTAAAGTAAGAGCATTCTGCCTTTTGGAATAGGAAAACTGTGAAACTAATATTTTGTAAATTCT
This sequence comes from Hyaena hyaena, assembly GCF_003009895.1. NCBI lineage: Eukaryota > Metazoa > Chordata > Mammalia > Carnivora > Hyaenidae > Hyaena > Hyaena hyaena. The sequence continues at coordinate 827,945 of NW_024081446.1, read as the reverse complement.
GGGGAAAGTTATTATTCTGAGGACAGATTTTTTACATTGAGGATACATTAATATTTTAACCAGGAAATTCAGTATTATTATTATATCAATGTTTGTATGAAATGATTGGCCTTTATTTCAGACATTTCAGTTTTTGAATAAAATTGTAGAAACTATGTAATTATGACATTAATATTATCAAAATTTGATCATATTATGCTAAAATATTTGTGGATTAACTAATTTTTAAGCTAGTTTAACATTGTCTTTTTAAGTTTATTTATTTTGAGAGTGTGGCCATATGCATATGAGCAGGTGGGGGCAGAGAGAGAGAGTGAATCACAGGCAGGCTCTGAACTGTCAGCAGAGAGCCCAACATGTGCTCAATCCCACAAACTGTAAGATCACGGACCTGAGCCAAAATCAGGAGCCAGATGCTTAACCAACTGAGCCATTCAGATGCCTTGAAGCTAGCTTAACATTTCTATTCTTGTGTGATTTTTTTTGAGCCACTTAATCAGAAAATTCTTTTATTCCAGCATGTTTTCAATATTGAATTTTTTTAATGGGAGATTTTTGCAATGAAACATACCAATAGCCTGAACTTTTTACACAGAGAAGTCCTCTTTTCCTGTTAACTCAACTTTTTTTATATCCTTGAAATTTCTATCATGAAAGTTAGTAAATATGTCACCTCAGTTATCCAACACCAACCAGACATTTTCCAATTTCCACATTAAATAAGAGATTATCTTCCTATTATTTTCTGGATAAAACTTCATCATTGGTCTGCTTCTTCTTTTCCTTAATTAGTTTTGCAGAGAGTTTGAATTTTCATTTTTATTGTGGCATGGATCATGTGTTCAAGAAGCTTAAAAATTTAATAGACATTATTAATGCAGTGAAATAATTAGAACAAAATTCGGTGACTAAAAAGTAGATGATTTAAAAGTCAGGATTACAAAACTGCTCAAAAAGCTGGACATAGGCAGTGAAGACTTCATGAAGGAAACTGAATTTGAGTTAATATTTATTAATAGGAACTGATATTAAATGAGTATTTACTGAGTGTCAGGCATTTGTGTAATATTTTTACATGGTTGTTTTAATTTAGTTATTACCAAAACCATATAAATAAATACTATAAGTAAGTTTTTCTTCAGTTTCAAATGATGAATCAAATTTAAAAAATAATAGTAATTTGACTAGGGTAACACAGCAACACCTGTTGCTTAGTTAGAACTTATCAGTTACTGTGACTAGGGGCCTGCTCTATTAACCACAGTACTTTGAAGCAGAGGTTGAAATTGGCCCTGTGGAGTGAGAGAATCAATATTGATGCCATAATATATAGTAGAGGTTGCAAACTTTATCTGTAAAAAGCTAGGGAGTAAATATAAATATTTTTGGCTTCTCAAGCCATACATTCTCTGTGGTAACTACTCAGCTCTGTGGTTATATCACAACAACAGACTCAGACAATATACAAACAAATTGGTGTGTCTGTGTTCTAAAAAACCTTTAATTATAAAACTAGGCAGTTGCCCAAATTAAGCATGTGGTAGTCCATAGATTGCCAACCCCTGATATATTGTTCCAGCTGATTATTGTTTTATTCTGCCAAGGGAAAACAAGCAATAATATTCTGGTTTTAAAAATTAGAGTTGTTCATACCCTATATCACAGGAACAAGTTTTATAACACAACTAAGGTTGCATATCTTAAATGCATAGACACAACATCTAAAGTTATATAATACATCTTTATAACACATACAGAAAATGTTCAATACATAGTTTAAAGAATAACATTGAGGATCTGATGTATTTTCCTTGCCTCTTGATACCATTCTTTCATTCAACAAATGCTTCTAGCATCATACGATCCTATCTGTTTTATACAGATGGTCATATACAGATGTCATCATTAGCTACCAGTAATTAAATTGTTTTGGAAGCCTCTCTCTATAAATTTTCAGCTCAGGTTACTGGCATGATGGATATTGTTGATTTTAACTCACTTGACAAAAGGAAGACTCCAGGACTACTTTCTAAGGTGAGTGCAGATTTAGTATATGTTATGGTAATCAAGTCAAATTAGGCACTAAAAGCTCTAGCACATGAACTTTATAAGGTAGTGGTACAGTTAAGGATATATTATAATTTAGCAGTAACACTGATGCTCAAAGTATTTGAGATACTGGGCCTATTCAGCAACTTTCCTTTAGACATAAACTTTCTGTTAATGTCTTTGAATCTTCATGTCCTTGTCAGCCTTGCCTCAGGAATAGAGCAAGGCTGAAAACATCTGTATTAATTTGCTAGGGTTGTTGTAACAGACTACCACAATTGGGTGGCTTAAATGACAGAAATGTATTTTCTCAGACTTGCAGAAGTCTGAGATTTAATGTCAACAAGGTTTCTGCCTTCTGAGGAGTTTGAGAAGGGATCTGTTCCAGCCCCCCACCTGGCATCTGGTGGTTTGCTGGAAGTCATTGGCATTCCTTTAACCTTCCTGTAGACTACTGAGATCTGCCTTGATCTTCACATGACATTCTCTCTGTATGCATGACTGTGTCCAAATTCCCCTTTTAGGAGGACATTAGCCATATTGGATTAGATGCTCATCCAGCACGCTCTAGTATTACCTCATTTTAACTCATTACATTTGCCACAGCCCTTGTTTCAGATAAACCACCTTCTGAGGTACTATGAATTAGGATTTCAGTATATGTAATTTGGGGAAATACAATTCAACCCCTAACTATATCTGTGAAGGTGTCTCAAGTAAATAATAATCAGTTCTGTAAGTCAGAAAGATAAGGAAGAATCAGTTCTCTAAGGCAGACTGACCTATCCTTTGCCACCTAGTAAATATTGAGTGTATAGTTGTATTTCCATTTACTTTAATTTTAAGTATAGCATTGTAGGAATGTTTTACCTTTAATATCAAATATTAGAGACCAACATAAATAAATCAATTCAAAGTATCTGAAAATATTCAGAAATTAATATGTCACTCTTACCATAGAAAGAAAAAACAAAAGTGCATCATTTTCTTTTAAAGGTCATGATTAATAAACACAGGTCACTATTGAATTCCTGTAGAAAATTAGCTAGGTTGTACATGCCATTTATATGTTTTTTAATGGTGGGAATTTAATGAATATCATTCTCTCACCAGAATTTATATACTATGATGTTTTAAAGTATTATTAAGATAAACTATATTTCTAGTCCTTTAAAAACTCTTCCACACAAATTATTTACAATTTTTCCATTGTTACAATACTAATGATTGTGTCTCAGCTTAAAAATATTCAGTAAAATATTTTATAAATTAGACAAGGTCTTTTAGTTTTAAAATTATCTTTTGAGTATGGTATGCACTCAAAATGGCCATCGCAGATTGTAATTATTATACTCTTCTTGTATTTTATTTTAATCTATTTAAAACCTGTTTAGCTGTGAAAACAGCCAACAGATTCTTCACATGTCAGTGACCTAATCTTACTTTTTCTTAACATTTAAAGAAGTGATGATCACATAAATATAAATGAATTGACCTTGTCAAATCTATTACACCAGATAGTCTGATAACACTGAAGATACATGTATTGTTCAATGCAATATTAGTGTTCTCCTGTATGAAATTAAAATCTTCTGCATGCTTGCTGTTATTGCAGCAATAGTTGGTTTAGCATTGTGATTAGATTATACTTATAATTACCTAGGACAAGTGTTGATTACTTTGGTATTTTGGTAGTATTATTTCTCTTTACACATGAATTTCATCGTACACTATCCTGAAACCACTTTTTTAAAAATTTTATGTTGGAGGAATTTTAAATTTAATTTTCTTAATGTTTATTTTTGAGAGAGAGAGGGAAAGAGAGAACATGAGTTGCGGAGGGGGAGAAAGAAAGGGAGACAAGGAATCCTAAGCAGGCTCCAGGCAGGCTCTGAGCTGTCAACACAGAGCCCAGTTGGATCATGACCTGAGCCATTGCATCATGACCTGAGCCAAAGTCAGATGTTTAACCAACTGAGCCACCCAGGAACCCCTGTATTGGAAGAATTTTAGGTATGCAGTAGATTTCCTAAGATAGTACAGAGGTTTCCAATGTACATTTAACCCAACCTTCCCTAATGTCAACATCTTCTATAACAATGGTACTTTTCTCAAAACTAAGAAATTAATATTGATTAAATACTATGAACTCAGACTTTATTTGGATTTTGCCAGTTTTCCACTGATGTTTTTTGTATTCCAGGAGGATTTTTTTCTATGTTTATTTGTCACCTCTTCTGCAATTTGTGACAGCTCTGTCTTTCCTTGTTTTTCATGACACTTTTAACAGATTGGGTTAAGAAGTTATGTAGAATGTCCCTCAGTTTGAGTTTGTCTAATGTTTTCAGATAATTGGACTAAGGCTATGGATTTGGGAGAAAAAAAACACACAAGAGAAGTGCCCCTTCTTATTATATCCTATCAGGGAGTACATGATATCAACATGTTATTACTCATGATGTTAAAGTAAACTGTATGGTTAAAGTGGTCTCTGCCAGGTTTCTCCAATGAAATGTTACTATTTTCCCTTTCCATTCTCTGTTCTTTAGAAGTGAGTAACTAAGTCCAGCCTGTATACAAAGGAAAAGAAATTAAGTTTCACCTCTTAGTGGGAAGTATATAAAAGATTTTGTGGACATGTATTAAAGCAAGCATCGTAGGCATATTGGCTCATTTCCAAAGACATGATTATATGCATTTCTGTATTTATCTATAATCTATAAGGTACATATTCATACATATTGACATCTCCATCTCTAACCCAAAACTACAGTGTGCATTAAAGATTCCCTCCTTATTTGTAACTTCTTTCTCTAAGAGAAATCTGTTTTTCATTATATATAATATATTTACTCATTTGTTCAACCCTCATATACATATGTTACTTTCAGAAGTGCTAAACTATAGCCTTATGAGAAACAAAAATACCAGAGTATATTTTTGTCTCTAACCTTATATTATCTAGATGAAACATTACTCCAAAATGATTTTGGTCAATTAGTTTCTTCCACATCTACTTCACTGAAGGTATAGCATACATTTGTAACCCAGTTAATCCATTTTGCAAAATCTCCTTTACATCTATCTTCCCCTGAAATTCTGGTTGAATTTTTTTGGAGTATAATTGACATACAATAATTTTAGCTTTAGGTATACAACATGATGATTCAATAATTGTATATATTGTAAAATGGTCACCATAAAACTCTAGTTAACATTCTTTACCGTGCATAGTAACAAAATGTTTTTCTCATGATGGGACCTTTTAAGATATATTCACTAGAAACTTTCAGATGTACAATCAATATTATTAACTATAGTTGTCATCCTGTACATTACACCCCTATGACTTATTTATTTTATAACTGGAAATTTGTCTTTTTTGACTCCTTTCACCCATTTGGCCACCCCCAATCTCTACCTCTGGGAAACACCAAACCCTCAGCTTGTTTTGTGGTTTTCAGGGTTTTTTTGTTTTTGTTTTTGTTTCTGTTTTTAGATTCTACATATAAGCGAGGCCAGATGGTATTTGTCTTTTTCATTCCTTCTCTTATTTCACTTAACATCAAGGGAACTGTAGTGATCTCCCAATTTTCATTCCAATATTGGCAATTTGTGTCTTCTTATTTTTTTTGGTCCATGTCACTGTGGTTCTATCCACTTTATTCATTGTTATGTCCACTTTATTCATCTTTTCAAAGATGAATCATCATTTTTTTAAAAGAATAAACTTTGTTTTCATTGGTGTTGGTCATTGTTTTGGTTTTAATTTTAATTTCTGTATTGATATTCATTATTTATTTTTGTATTATTTTGGTTTATTACTCTTCTTTAGTTTCTTAAGGTACACACTAAGCTAACCAACCTAATCTACTTTTTTATAATATAAACATTGAATGCTATAAATTTCCCTCTAAGTATGTCAGCTTCATTAAAAATTTTTTAAATGTTTTCATTTTTAGTTAAAAATATTTTAAAAATTTTCTTTCAGTCTTTCTCATTCATTCACATCATTTTTAAAATCTGTATTTCCAAATATTTTTACTGATTGTTCAAACTTATTTCTGTAACCCATCTGTAACTGATAATTTGTTATAATAACATAGTTGGCATGATTTTTATTTTTTTAAATTTATGAAGATTTGGATTTTTGCCCTATTTTGGTGAATATACATATGCCCTGATAGAACGCATGTTTTCTGGTGTTGTTGAGTTTTCCCTAACTGTCAATTAGGTAGAATAGGTAAATATTATTGCTCAGGTCACCTATATCCTTACTGATTTTCTTTTTCCTGGTTCTATTAATTACTGATAGTGTTGAACCCTACAACTATAATTGTGAGTTTATCTATTTTTTTCATTTAGATATATCAATTTTGCCTCATTTATTTTGTGGTGCTACTGTTAGGTGCATACACACTTAATGGTTGCCATGTCTGTGTAGAAAATGTATTTGTTTCTTATTATGGAATGCCCCTCTTTATCTCTGATTATATTCTTTGTTCTGAAATCTACTCCATCTTAATTTTAGGCGCCCTGTTCTGCTTTTGTTTCTCTGTATGGCACATCTTTTCATTCTTTATTTTAATTTAGATATGTCTTTATATATTTTTTAAAATTTTTAATCTTTTTTATTTATTTCTGAGAAAGAGAGCATGAGCAGGGGAGGGAGAGAAAAAGAGGGAGACACAGAATCTGAAACAGGCTTCAGGCTCTGAGCTAGCATCAGCACAGATCCTGATGTGGGACTTGAACCCGTGAACTGTGAGATCATGACCTGAGCTGAAATCGGATGCTTAACTGACTGAGCCACCCAAGTGCCCCTATGTCTTTATATTTAAAAACATTTCTTAAAAACAACATTCAGTTCCAAGGGGTTTCCACCAGCCTTCCAAGGTGGCAGATTTTGTTCTTCCTCCTCCACATTATCATTTTCCTTCCATAGCAGAGATAGGGGAGTGGACCTTGGCAGAATTTCATCAGTGCCTGCTTTTCCCTTCTGTTAGCCAGTGTTACAAAAACAAGTTCTTAAGTATTCTTTTTGATCTTCCATGTGACTGACTGTAAGGTTTGTGGAGAAAAAAATAAGCCTGCAGGTAGGTACAAGTCCCTGTGTGTCTATAGCAGCCTGGGGCTTCAGATTTCCATGCTGTCCCACTCTCAGCCTTGAGTAATGTGTGTAACAAAACACAGCTGAAATTCTTGCCAGCTTATATAGGCTCCAGTGGCATCTACCTGGTGAGCTGATGCTTGAATGAGTTAATGCTTGAACTCCTGCTCCTTGCAGGTGTCTGTCTACCACTTCCCCGGTTCCAGGTCAATTCTTTGACTTGTGTATTAATTTATCATGGCTGCTGTAACAGATATCCGCAAGTTTGTGGCTTAGACAATACAGTCTATTATTTTTACAGTTGTGTAAGTTAGAAGTCTGACACAGATCTTACTGGTCTAAAATCAAGGTGTTGCCATTGGTGCCTTGTCTCTTTGGGCTCTGGATATGATTTGTTTCCTCATATTTTCCAGCTTCTAGAGGATGCCTCTAGTTCTTTATCTTCAAAGTTCGCAAAGGTAAGCTAAGTCCTCATATCACATTACATTACTCTGAAACTTCACATTTCCACTTTTATGGACTTTTGGGGCTACATTAAACCCATCCAAACAATACTCGATAATATCCCTATCTTGAATTTAGCGGAATAGGACCTTTAATTTTCCTTTTCCTTGTAAAATAGCATATTTGATGGTTCTGGGGTTAAGACACAGTCATCTTTAGGAAAGACCATTATTATGACTACTACAGTCTGTCCTCTGGCTCCTCAATGAGGATTTACATCTGTTGCATATGCAGAATACTTTCATCCCCTTTTGAGGTCTCTAAAATTCTCAACATGTGAATTGAGAATATACTGTGTGGATTCGGTCACTGATAGGCTTAAGAAAATTAATCAATTTGTACTTTCCAGATATTTTTTTGCTTTATGTAAGAGTTTTTACTTTTAGAAAGACATAAGATGCAAAATTAGATATAACAGTGAATTCATATATTAATAAGAATTAATATATATAATAAGAATTATATTTTTGTGTAATAACATGGAGTGTATTTTGATATGAAATGCAGCTGTTTTCCTACATATCCAGTGATATCACAAGATCCTTTTTTTATGTCAGTCTCACCAGATGTGGGGATAGGATATTCAAAACTATGTAAGATATCAAACAGCATGACATTTCTAAAATACTCCTTTGTGGCTGTATATAACTCAGTATCTCTGTTGTTTATAAAATGCTTATGCTTTATTTAGATACTTGGAATTATGGTCATGTTATCAGAGAATACACTGCATGCAGCATTTAGGTAACTATTTAGATAATACCAGGTTACATAACTGTCACGTTCAGATTTTTCAATTGATGTATAAGGTGTCTACAGACTATCGCTAAGTACTTTAAGGTATATGTCAGAGAAAGATATGTTGCCTTTCCCCAACCCCCAAAGAAATTCAAGTGCTAAGAAAGACCAAAAAGATCATCATACCTGAAGATAATTAAGTACCATGATCATATTTCACATAAATGGAGTGAAAATAGAAAGAATAGCAATGTATTTAGAGAGTAAACAAAAGGGAAGGTTATCAAGAAAAATTTTTAGAGGAAATAGCATTAGATATATATAAGAGGTTTTATGGCTCTTAGCTCATATTTCTGTACTTGCAGCTGGAGCTGATAAATTCTAAAGAATGAATCCAGAAACTGCTGGCCAAAAACATAAATTTATTCATATATATCCAAGAAGCAAAGTATATCATAGTCATCTATCACGGTAGAAATGATACATAAAAAATCCAGAAATCTGGCCAGGCCAGATCTTATTCTATGTTCCCTGGACCTACTAAAAACACAATCAATCTCTCTTATTTTGTTTTACATCCCTAAAACTCTGTTGGATCTGTAAGGGCCATAGTTCACATGATAGAACAAACAGTATCATATGGGGAAACCTATTTATACTACACTATTTTCCTTATATTTTTCACTATTAGAAGTATCTCTTCAGTGTGCTATAGCTACCTGATATCACATTACCACAGTTTTTTTCTATTTGACATCCCAGTCAAATACTGTGTTCAAGGGAGAATACTTTCCTGCTCAAGGTAATCAGTAACATAATTTTGTAAATTCTAAACTCTCTGGTGACTCTTTAGAAAGCTTTTCATGGTATTCTGATACTTTGAAGACTATTAGCATAGTTGATCCCTCAATAAAATTCTTGACAAATTCTAGTATTGTCACAGAAAATCTAGCCATATACATAATACATGGACAGAACTCTAAAAGAGGCCATCAGTTTCTGCTCGTTTCTTTTCTGACTCATACTGTTTAATTTGGCCAAGAACAGTAACCCCTGGACCATAATGAAATTGATTAGGTAACCCTAAAATTCAATGATCAACTAGGACTGGACTTTTGTTCAATGTAATCCTGAATTCCTTTAGAAAGAAAATTTTCTAGATAATTTGGTTCATGCTTTCATCCAAGGACAACATGTGGACCCCACAAACTGTGATACATGCCTCAACATGATTTTACGAGCATTCCCATTTTATACATGAGAAAATTGGCACAAATTTTGCCTAACTTACGTTATCTACATCTTCTCACCCAGTATTTTTGTACCAACTTATTATTTAAAATCTCTTCTTGCCAGGACAGGTCTTTAGCAGGGGCAAATTTAATGAATAAAAATACACTGGAGTCTAGATTAATTTTTATGCATTATGCAACGTCACTTCAGGGTTTTTTTTGTTTTATATTTTGTTTTAATTTGCTCCAGCGTATTTTTTAAGTTTACTTATTTGTTTTGAGGCAGAAAGATGAAGAGATTGAGAGAGAGAGGGAGAGGGAGAGGGATAGAGAGAGAGAGAGATTGTGAGGAGGAGAGAGGCAGAGTTGGAGGGAGAGAATCCCAAGCAGGCTCTGTGCTCAGTGCAGAGCCAGATGCAATCTGGGCTTGATCTTACAACCTTGAGATCATGACCTGAGCTAAAATCAAGAGTCAGATGCTTAACCAGTTGAGCCACCCAGGTGCCCTTACATGATATGTACTCCATGCATTGATGTTACTTGCTTTCAATGATAAATAACACAATAATTGACAACATGTAGTAGAAAGTAACTTACCATCCAATGTGTGTGTGTCATTGCCAGCACTTTGGAAGTATGCCATTTCTACCCAACACTTAAAATAGCATAGAAAGTAAAAATACATTGCTTGTTCCATAGTTCTTTTACATTGCAACTATATATGGCATAATACCTTTTGATGGTGTAGAAATGTCAGGGTGAATAGAAATTTCATAAGCAAGGAACATTTGCTCTCTGTTGGTACCTAAGCAGGGTTTCATCAATCTCTTCCAATTTTTTGGTGCTTGACTCACTTCTAGTATTAATCTTGAAATTTATTTGAAATAATTTGCAAATTCAAATATTATTTATGAAACTTGAAACATTGCTACATAGTTACAGTTTGAATCTTTAATCTTTTACTGAGTCAAATACTCCTTCCTGCAATGCCCTGAATACTTCTGATTAAGTTTTGAGCCCCACTGTAGTTTGTTCTAACATGACAATTTTTTGATTGTTGCCTTAAATGAACTTTTGGCTCCTTTTATCCTTAGTTTCCCTAGAAATATTGTATTATATGCCCATTTGTATTATATGCACATTTCAACATGTGAACATTATTACCATCCTCTAGATTATTTTTAAAGTCCCTCAAAAATTATGGTACCTATATCAAGCACAATACTTCAGATATAGTCTGACTGTCCGAGGGTATCCTTCAGAGAACAAGAGATAGCTGCATACAAAGAAGCAATAATAGATTAGAGGGAGAAATTAAGAAAGAATACCTGATAAACATATCGATTTATTCCAGCATGACAGTTTCTATGCCATGATCAATATATGGTAAATATATACATATTGATGGATAGATCAGTTTGGGGATATCTTGATAATTGTTCCCTAAGACAATTAAAAATAGTTCTAGAAACTTTCATTTACAGAAGTATAGGCATGTCCTTGAATGAGCAGAAAGTTAAGACTAAATCCAAATTGCTTAATAGGCTTTGGTGGCTACAAAATAGCAGTTCTAGTGGATAGATGCTAACCAACTTGATGGTTTGTAATTAAAATATTAATTCAGTTTATCCAAAATAGTACTAATACAGGCATTTTCACTACCCATATTCTTGGCTGAGATTATAATAGGCACTTTGGAAATGTTAAAAGCTTAAAAGTAACATTTTTGGTATTATCATATTTTTTTCAAAAATTTCTAACCTATGGGTCTGAGAAGATCTTAGTCATTGGTCTGTACAAATTTCAAATAATATAAAGAGCAAAATAAAATGTGTGTATACATTCAAGAATATGATGACCTATATGCTACGAAAGAAGCAAGTGCATGATGACTTGGAGTAGCTTTAGGAATTTAAATTATTAGTAAACTACTTAGAAATTTCATCATGAGTCTCATAAATAGAGTGATATAGTAATAATAAAGGATTATAGTAATTTTCATATAGTATTTCTTTATGAAAAGAGAGAAGTGATTCCTTTGGGATATGCCAGTTAGTTAGTTAATTCAGTAACTCCATACAGGAATAGCTGGCTGAGTTTTAGCTATTCACTGCTTTGTGATGTAATAATGTGCTTGGTAAAGGTAAGTTAGTTTAACAAGCTGACCTCCTACATAAAACCATGAATATTGCATTAGTGGAAGCATTAATTGGGTCTTTTGATTGCACAGACTAAACTGAAGGGCTTCTCAGAGGAGTTTGGTAGCTTTTACAGCATTTGTCAGTTTAGCCCTACTCAATAAAGGTCACTGGCTTGAAATAGCTTCTGAGCATATTTCAGGTTTACTTCCTAGGCATTCTTCTAGGTTCCTGTGCTTTATTCAGGAAAGTTGCTAACCAGTGATGGAACTGGTGCCTACATTAGTAACTGAGGTCTCAGCTTCTTTAGTTCTGATGAAATGGAAGGACATGGTTTCAAGAGGTTTCTGCGAAAAGTATTTCTCTTTAAGTAATTAGGAATGTAGATAGCAAAGGAAATTATTTGCTTAGGTTTTATCATATGAAAAATATAACTGAAACTTTTTCCTCATATATTACCTGGATTTATGCAATGCATAGCAGAGAATAATTCAGGTTTATAAATAAACTTGTAGAAATTATAAAAGCTGTCACTGAATATTTGAATAAAGCTCACATTTTAAACTTTGAAAGTATGATGAAAAATAAATACCTATCAAATACCCTATCAGTTTACTACATCTCAGTGAAATCAATTTCAAAATTAATGGTGGAAAATTGTGGATTTTTAATTATGTATTTATCTCTTTAAAGAATATTGTCTCACAAAAACAGTGGCATGTCTTGGTTTATAATAGCAAATACAAACAATAATTTCCTTGAAGTGTCTTAGCACAGACTATAACATTACGTTTAGATAAATTCGTTTTTTAACTATTTAGAAAGATATGTTTTCAGGATACAAATAAGACATAGAGAACATTTTTGTCCCCACTTTTTGAAATGGACCTTGAAACCACTTCTGAGATAGCTCAGATGTCTACATGTTCTCTGGAAAACATTAAAATGCCATATCAGTCCTTGTTTAGGCATTATTGATTTTATATTACAAGTAGATGAAGGGTCCTCTTGGGGAATACTGCTGCATAATTGCTGCAGTGACCTAGCCATCTAATACTACCCAGGGCAAAAACCATTTGATCAAAATCAATGTAAAATTACATTTATCCTCATGAGACCTCTAGGGTGTAGAGGAAATGAGGAATATGAAGAGCAATATTTAATAATGTGACATCACAAGTAAAAACCATTACATCTTTACTCCAAATGCAAATGGCCCTACGTGACTCTGAATTCCTGAGCTATTTCAGTTATCAACAACAGAATAAACAAATCAATAACTTCTGCAAAAACTCAGTGTTTTTGAAAGAAGGGATCCTATATTAGCATCAAGAATGTAGCTCCACACAGTATGTGGGGTTTTGGGCAAAAGTAACTTGAACATTAAACCTTTTAATCTTGATCAATAAAAGTGTGACATGAAAAAAAAAAAAAAAGAATGTAGCTCCACAAACAGCCCAAATGCCATGCCCTTTGTTTGTAAAGCATATGGTTGGATAAACATGAATTCAGGGCAAGGTTTATATTACATCTTCCTTAGCTCTTTCCTTAGTTGGGGGGCCTATATAGTCAACACTGCATATCTACATGAAAACTCTTCTCAACCTCAGGAATATTGGTCTGATTTGTAGATTTTATGTTCTCTATCTATTGCAATCTCATCTGATTCCAAGAACAACAGAATGTGTTTGGACTTTGTTGATGGATGTCTTTTATTGAGAGGGGTGCATTTACCATGAGCAAATAAAACTTAAACTTCAGCCTATCCTTGGCAGGACACTTTGTGTGGCCCTGGAAAGGACCCTAGCATTGTAAATGTACTCGTACGAAACTTTACGAAACTTATGTTTATAAAAAAGGTAAGATATTTCTGTTCTCTAATTGATTTTCTAATTCTAAATAATGTAAATACTATTACATTTATGATTTTATTTTCCTTTTTCTTTATATTCTTTTACTTTTTTTTTTAGTTTTTATTCAAATACTAGTTAGGGGTGCCTGGGTGGCTCAGTTGGGTAAGTGTCTGACTCTTGATTTCTGCTCAGGTCATGATCTCCTGGTTTGTGAGATTGAGCCTATGGTGGGATTCTCTTCCTCTTTCTCTCTGCCCCTCCCCTGTTTGCTTGTACTTGTGCTCTCTCACTCTCTCGCTCTCTCTTGCTCTCTCTCCCTCAAAATAAATAAATGTAAAAAAAGAAATTAAAAAATTATATTCCAGTTATTTGACATATAGTGTACTATTAGTTTCAGATGTCTGCTATAGTGGTTTGATACTTCCATCATCACAACAAGTGCACATCACAAGTGCCCTCCTTAATCCCCATCACTTATTTAATCCATCCCCCTATCACTTCCCTCTGGTAACCATCAGTTTATTCTCTACAGTGAATAGTCTATTTCTTGGGTTGTATCTCTCCCTCTCTCTTTTTTCCTTTGCTTCTTTGTTTTGTTTCTTAAATCCCATATCTGAGTGAAATCATATGATATTTGTCTTTCTCTGACTTATTTTGCTTACATTATTAATGCTTTCTAGCTCCGTTCACATCATTGCAAATGGCAAGATTTCATTCTTTTTATGACTAATATTCTATTATATATATACACACACTACATCTTCTTTATTCATTCATCAGTTGATAGACACTTCAGCTGTTTCCATCATTTGGTTATTGGAGATAATGCTGCTATAAACATCAGGGTTCATGTATCCCTTTGAATTAGTGTTTTTGTGTTCTTTAGGTGAGTACCTATTAGCACAATTGTTGGATTGTAGAGTAGTTCTATTTTTAACTTTTTGAGTAACCTCCATATAGTAGAGGTTACATATCTCATTGTAGTTTTGATTTACATTTTCCTGATGATCAGTCATGTTGATCATATTTTCATGTGTCTCTTGGCCATCTGAATGTCTTCTTTGGAGAAATGTCTATTTGTGTCTTCTGCCCATGTCTTAACTGGATTATTCGCATTTTGGGTGTTGAGTTGTATAAGTTCTTTATATATTTTTGATATTAACCCCTTATTGGATATGTCATTTGCAACTATACGCACCCACGCACCACATCTTCTTTATTCATTCATCAGTTGATAGACACTTCTCTAACTCATGATATCACAGTTTCATGAGTTAAAGCTCCATGTTGGCCTCTGTGCTGACAATGTGGAATCTGCTTGAGATTCTCCATTTCCCTCTCTCTGCCTCTCCCTTGCTCGCTCTCTCTCGGTCTCGCTCTTGCTCTCTGTGTGTGTGTCTCTCTCTCAAAATAAACTTAAAAAAAAAAGGAAGTTACTATGACTGCAGTTAAAGAGGTTACTGCCTGTGTTCTCCTTTAGGATTTTGGTGGTTTCCTATGTTATATTTAGATCTTACATCCATTTTGAATTAATTTTTGTGTATGGTGTTAGAAAGTGGTTCAGTTTCATTCATTTGCATGTTACTGTCCAATTTTCCCAATACCATTCGTTGAAGACATTGTTTTTTATTTTTTTCACCATTGGATATTCTTTCCTGCTTTGTTGAAGATTGGATGACCATAGAGTTGTAGGTCTATTTCTGGGTTTTCTATTCTAATCCATTTATTTATGTGTCTTTTTTTGTGCGATTACTATACTGTCTCAAACAGTGCAGCTTTGTAATATAACTTGAAGTTCAGCACCGTGATGCCTCCAGCTTTGCTTTTCTTTCTTAGGATTTCTTTGGCTATTTGAGGTCTTTTGTGGTTCCATACAAATTTTAGTATTCTTTGTTCTAGCTCTGTGAAAAATGCTGTTGGTATTTTGATAGGAATTGCATTAAATGTGTAGATTGCTTTGAGTAGTATAGGCCTTTTAACAATATTTGTTCTTCAAATCCATGAGCACGGAATGCCTTTCCATTTCTTTTTGTCCTCTCCAATTTCTTTCATCAGTGTTGTACAGTTTTCAGAGTACAAATCTTTCACCTATTTGGTTAGATTTATTCCTAGATATCCTCTGATTTTTGGTGCAATTATAAATAGGTTTGATTCCTTGATTCCTCTTTCTGCTGCTTCATTATTGGTGTATAGATGCAACAGATTTCTTTATCTTGGTTTTGTATCCTGCAGCTTTACTGAATTAGTGTTCAATTCCAGCAGTTTTTTGGTTTAGAGTCCTTTGGGTTTTCTAGTATCATGTCATCTACAAATAGCTTAAGTTTTACTTCTTCCTTGCCAATTTGGATACCTTTTATTTCTTTTTGTTGTCTAAATGTTGTGGCTTTATTTTTCTCAAAGAAGAGTCAGAATCATATTAGCCTGAGACACCAAAAATCCAGGATATGTTCCTGCCGTAGCAGGATAAGACCCATGAAATTATCCAAATTTAAGATGTTAGTAAGGTGATACCTGATCCCTAAATGTAATGCCAACAGTGTGCCATTACTCTAGATAATATTATTCAAGGTGTCTATGTTCTGCTTCATCCCTGATTGACCAAATGCCAACTTAAAAGGATCAGACAAGTATGAAAATAATATTCCAGTGTTATATTTTCTAGCAAGAACACAACTTACATTTTAACTCACCTTAGTAGAAATTTATTTTAATAACTTACAATACCTGTCCAAATAGGACATCATCATTTCTAGGAATTATATCTTCCATCTGCACTGTTTCTTACACCCACCCATGCATACAATGATATCAAAAACTTTCTCAGTTGATTATTTATCTCTATGAGATAAGCATGATCTCTAGTGCATGTTGTGACATCAGAGGAATGTATACAATATAAGAACTGATCTGTACTCTATATGGTAATTCAAAAGACTAGAAAATCCTCTTTGGAGTTGGAAGCAGGAAAACATCTTTTTCAGACCATTTGAGACACCAAAGCTGCTCATCTTCAGCTACACCATTCTGCTTTCTGCCTGTGCTTAGTACATTTTTCCACCCAAAGTATAAATATATAATCTACACATAAGTCAACTGATCTTATACCTGCAATAGAAAGCCTAAAGATTCATTCATTTAACTCATCTATTTAAATAATATTTATTGAGCACATTCCTGAACAGATAAGGGTAAATGAGTTTTGTGGATCTGCATGTGTGTGTGTGTGTGTGTGTGTGTGTGTGTGTGTGTGTCCTATCTTCTTTTGTGACTATTTGCTGGTAGTAGATATATAGTATAAAGCTGTACAAAGAACCCTGGACTTGAATTCTACTTATACTAAAGATAAATCAAAGATCTACACTTATAATCTGTTATCCTAAGCCCGTTTCATCAGCTTTTCAGACCTCAAGTTTGTATTCCTCACATAGAGTTAATAATAACTGTATGACCAAGATTAGATGTCTTTTCTTTTTAAATTTATGTTTTAAATATGCTCCATATATTACCACCTTGCATCATTTAAATCTGAAAATTCACTGAGGTCAGGGATTATGGTTTTCAAATTATTATTTTCCTTTCTTATATATTAGTAATGATAGCATTTATTTAGTGTTTACTCTGTGGTGTGCACTCAATTAACCACTTTATATACTTCCCTTATTTAATGTTTACAATATCCCTAGCCAGTTGTTACAACTTTGAGTTCTACAGAGACTGCTTGACTTTAAAATGTAGCTTTTCTGCTTGTAAGCTGTAATATTGGAAAAACCACTTAGCCTCTCTAAATCTCAATTTTCAAATCTAATCATAGGTAGTTGTGAGATTCAGATGAATTAGTAAAAGTAAAGTACATAAATATTGCCTGAAGTATAGTAAGTTATTAAATATAAGATAACATTGCTTTCAAATATACCCATTTTTTATCATAACACCTCTAACTTGAATTATTATGGTAGATTTATTACTGTTCATTTTTGCTCTTTTGCAGAGCTTGAATTTTTTTCAGCAAATATTATAGGCAACAAAATTTAGCTTCACCTAGATAAGTGCAGCACATGGATTGAGTGTACTTTCCTCCACCATGGATGTTGGCCTGGTCCATGTGATGTTCCTTGATTAATGGAATATATTATTAAATGAGCTGGTGCAGGTTGCAAGCCTATGCCTTAAGTAGAATCAGTTGTTTCTGCGAGAGCCTGGGTGGCTCAGTCAGTTAAGCGTCTGACTTCAGCTCAGGTCATGATCTCAGTTCATGGGTTTGAGCCCCACATTGGGTTCTGTGCTGGCCGCTCAGAGCCTGGAGCATGTTTCAGATTCTGTGTCTCCCTCTCTTTCTGCCCCTCCCCTGCTCATGCTCAGTCTCTCTCTGTCTCTAAAACTATAAAAAATTTTTTAAAAAGAATCAGTTGTTTCTGTTTACCCCTTTTGGAACTTCTGGGCTCACTATGGGAAATGCATGCCCCATATACCTGATACTCCCATGCATAGACCTCAAGAGTGGGAGATGTGTAGATCTTAACTCTGTGTGCAGGAAGCAGAACTACTTCAGCTGTCCTGCTGACACAGAAATCTATTAGTGAGTAATAAATGCTTATTGTTTGCCACAGAAGTTGTGTGTGTTTGTATCTTATAATGTGGTACAGACTGGCCAGTGTACCCTTTCTCCCCATCAAATTCTTTGATATATTACTCAAAGTTGTCTTTCTTTTTAAACTACAATTCCAAAGATAACATTTCCTTCTACTTAAGTACTTTTCATGGCCTGCCAATGCATTTAGACTAAAATCAAGTGCTTTGTTATAGCTTATAAAGATTTTAACTACCTCTCAGATACCTTATTTTTCTCTCATAGGTCACCTGTACCCTTATTATTTTTCTAGAACATCTCAAGTTCTTTTCCTTCTGAACACTTTCTTAGATATTATTTTTTATTCCTAAGAAGATATTCCACACTTTTATTTCCATGCTCCTCATCCTTCAGGTTCTGATTTAAAAATCATCTCCTCAGAATGCAATTTTAATTATATATTTATTTATTGACTTATTTTTTGTCTCTTGATTCTACTCTATTGTAAGTCCTGTGAGGTTAACACAAAAGTTAGATTTATTTACAGTTGATTGCCCAGAACTTAGTACAAGGCCAAAAAGTAACATATCTAACAAATTCTACTGGATATATTCATTTTGATAGGGAATTTGAGGTAGATAATGAGGTATATTTCACCAGATTATTCAAGTGATAACCAGGTACAGAACTAGGACTCATACCCAGGTATATCTTTTGTTTGTAAGCCAGATATTAGGAGGAAATCAGTAAAATATATACATTTTATTTGCAATACATCTAGTCTTGAATTATTTCCAGTTTTGATAATTCATACCAAATGTTGATGAACCACTTATTGAATTATACCATAGTAAATTGTTCAATAATTAAGTAATGAAAAATTATAAGTGTTGTATTTATACAACTTAGAATAATAGATTTCACCTAGCCTTAAGTACTTTATAAATAATTTATTATTAAAAATTTACAACCCAAATATATTGCTTGCTTGCTTGCTTTAAAGAGATGCCCTGAGGTTGTCTATTATACAATCTGATCTACTTTAGTATATCTCTAGTAAATACTTAATGGTATCTAAATTTCAGTTCTTTAAAACTATTACATATTTCATATTTTATAGTAATTTAATGTTTTATTCTAATTTCTATCACATCTTTGTATTAGTAAGAAAGGGTTAGATTGCTCTATATTGAACAGAAACCTTAAAATAGTAAAGAACTATAGCAACAAATGTTTATTTCCTACTATATGTCTGTCATTGATTGGCTTAGGATCTGTTCCATAACTTCTTCCCTGCAGAATCTAGCACAAATGAATATCTTCGTTCTGGAATTTTTTGCAGAGAAAACCTAAAATGTGAAACATGAGCTAGCTTTTAAATCTCCTGCTCAAGATAGATGGTACTTTGATTCTTATTTAATTGGGCAAATCAAGTCATTTTATGACGTCTGAAATCATTGGAACAAAGAATTGATTCTCACCAAGGAAGTGGCACTACATGTGGGCAAAAATAATATATGTCACTGACTCTTTGCTACCTCATTTCCCTGGTGTGATCACTGTGTAACTGTTAGACTTATTTTATTTTAGTCTCTGATACTAGCGTGGTTTTTTTTTTTTTTGTGGGTGTTATGTTTTCCTTTTCAGAATGCCCATCATCACACTTTCTCAGACAATTCTGAATTATCAATTAACCATTTGAAGTTTAAAGGAAGGCTTGATAACCATAAGGTAGTATATTTGCTCAAGGATTTTTTTTTGAGATGAATTAGAATTAGTGTGTGAAAAAATATGTAAGAATTGCTTTCATAAAACCATTTGGGCAGATAAACATGGAATAAGTATGGAAATTGTGTTAATTATCCTCAACTTTAAAGTTATTTTGAAGTGTCTTGAATATTGTGAAATCATTAAAATCCAAAAATCTGTGATTCTTTCTTGGACCCATCATTCAAGGGAAATTGATAAATTTCAAGCCTTTCTCAGAGGTTGAATTAATATTCTTAATGTTTTAGAAAAATAAGAGGCAGTAGGACTCAAACTAAAGAAAAATTAACATTAAGTAATTGTATTTGGTCATACTTTTTCTCCATGAAGATAACTTTCAATAGAAAAGTCACACTGTTTTTCAAGATTTTTAAAAATAGGCAAAAATAATACTGATTTCTTATTATATACAGGGAGCTATACATACAGTTTTAAATCCCTAATATAATATTTGTATTTAATTCTTAGTATAATCTTTTTTTAAATAGTTTATAGTCAAGTTGGTTTCCATTTAACACCCAGTGCTCATCCCCACAAGAGCCCTCCTCCATGCCTATCACCCCCATTACCCTCCCCCCGACCCCCATCAGCCCTCAGTTTGTCCTCAGCATTCAAGAGTCTCTCATGATTTGCCTCCCTCCTTCTCCCCAACTATTTTTCCTCTTCGTCTCACCCATGGTCCTCCACTAAGTTCATCCTAATCCTCCTATAGGCGCAAACGTATGGTATCTGTCCTTCTCTGCCTGACTTATTTCACTCAGCATAACACCCTCAAGTTCCATCCATGTTGCTACACATGGCCAGATTTCATTCTTTCTCATTGTCATGTAGTATTCTATTGTATAGATAAAATGAGCAAATCAGAGGACTCTAGATGCTGGAGAGGATGTGGAGAAATGGGCACCCTCCTATACTGTTGGTGGGAATGTAAACTGGTGCAGACCCTCTGGAAAACAGTGTGGAGATTCCTCAAAAAATTAACAATAGAACTCCCCTAGGACCCAGAAATAGCACTGCTAGGAATTTACCCAAGGGATACAGGAGTCTGATGCATAGGGGCACATGTACCTCAGTGTTCATAGTAGCACTCTCAATAGCCAAAACATGGAAAGAGCCTAAGTGTCAATCCTTAATATAATCTTTGAATGTAGGTATTTTAATTATCATTCTATTAAGGAAATTGAAGCCTCAAAAGATTGAATGAGTTGCTCTATGGCACATAGCTGATAGTGAATATCATGGATTCAAAATTCATACAGTTTTGATTTCAAAAATCTACACTTTCCATTTGCATCATGCAATTTTATTTTCCGTTTGCTCTATCAAAAATGGTATTAGTGTGTATTTAAAATGAAAATGAGATGGTACATCTGGAGTAGCTTTGTTTCCATCAGTCCATCACTCTAGATAAATGTGCATGCACGTCTCCAAATAACTTGATTAATCTATTAATATTTGATAGAATTGTGCTGTGTTCAGACCACCTATTGCATAGAATTGATCCTAGAAAGTAATATGCTTAAATAATAATTCCTGAATGTGTGTGGAGTCAGGTCTTTGGGACACACTGAGGATGGAAAAAAATGGATCGTATATAAAAAATATCCTAATATGCACAAAAAGTGACATTGTCTAGTCATTAAGACCATTTTCTGGCATAAGACTGATCTAGTAGTACCTTTCAGTTCTGCTGGAAGTTATTTAACTTATTTGAAATTTTATTTCCTTATTTGAAAAATGAGGATGATAGAAATTGAAATTTTATTTCCTTATTTGAAAAATGAGGATGATAGAAATCCTTGATTCAAATAATTGGTCTGAGGGTTAAATAATATATGTCCTAAAATGTTCATAACTAGTGTTTACAAAGTAAACAACAACAGCAACAACAACAAAAGACCTACGTTTTTTAAATGCTTATTTGTTTTTGAGAGAGAGAGAGGGAATGCAAGCTGGGGAGGGGCAGAGAGAGACAGAGACACACAATGCTAAGCAGGCTCCAGGCTCTGAGTTGTTAGCACAGAGCCTGACGTGGGGCTCAGACTCATGAACTGGGAGATCATGACCTGAGCTAAAGTTGGATGCTTAACTGACTGAGCCACCCAGTTACCCCTAAAGACCTACATTTTGATCTTATATAATGACTCTACATATCCACTGCTGTGGTCTGAATGTGTTCCCCCCTAAATTCATACACTGAAATTCTAATACCCAATTTGATGGTATTAGAAGGTGTGTCCTTTGTGAGGTGATTGGGTCATGAGGGCAAGCTTTCATGAATAGACTTTTTAGGATACAGCTAGAAATCTGCAAACCAGAAGAGCACACTCACTGGACCGTCCTGGGACCCTGATAGTAACTTCCAGCTTCAAGAAATGTGAAAATAAATTTCTGTTGTTTATGAGCCACTCAGTATGTGTTGCTCTGTTATTGCAGTCTGAACAGAGTATGACATCTACCATGCCCAAATACGAAGTTTTAGAAACAACATATAAAAAATAAAGAGTAGTGGGGCGCCTGGGTGGCTCAGTCAGTTAAGCGTCCGACTTTGGCTGATGTCATGGTCTCCTGATTCGTGGGTTCGAGCTCCATGTTGGGGCTCTGTGCTGACAGCCAGCTCAGAGCCTGGAGCCTGCTTTGGATTCTGTGTCTCCCTCTCTCTCTGACCCTCCACTGCTCACACTGTCTCTTTCTCTCTCAGAAAAAAATAAAACATTAAAAAAAATAAATAGTAGTATGGTCAGTGCTAGATTCATAGCCTAACTAAAATAGAAAATGATCTGTAAACAGTATTATTTTATACTGATTCATATGTTAAAAAATGGATTTTTGAAGCCAGTTAGGAAGAAGGATGATATAGTTGCTACTTACATCAAGAGCTAGAGGGTGATTAAAGTTAGTGGTGCATGTGTATTTCCCAAAATAACATATCACTAAAAATCAAGAGTAATGATAAAGGATAAAATTTCAGGTAACTGTTTATGGTTAGTCCTAGTGTGAATTTCAAGGAAGTAGGCTTCATAAATAATGTTATCGATGAGGGCCCGTCAGTGTACTCATCCACAGTGGTAATATTAACATAGATTAAAGTTTTCTTTGAAAGAGCAGTAATAAGTTCAGGAGCCTTCTGCCAAAGTTTCTAAAATTTTTAAGGTTATCAAGATGTGGACATCAAGAATTCTAAAGCTAGGAAGTTGGCAGTCTAAGGAAGAATTAGAGATGTTGGAATTGAGTGACATAATAAAACAATGACTGGTGAGATAGAATCTGAGTTTTATCATTGGTCAACCAGCTGGCTTAAACATCACGCTGACTAGCTATTCTAAGTCTTTGGTTGTACATAAAAGGAATTCACGTATTCTTGTCTAAAAATGGTATTTATCTTCCTAGAAAGAAAGGAAAGATAATTATAGTGCAGTATTTAGGTATCTCAATCAAAATTATTTCTTTAGTAGAATAACATATACTGGCTAGATTGCTGTCACATCCAAATTACTTCTTTTTAATTTTCTTTATGTGACTATAGTTGACACACAATGTTACATTAGTTTCAGGTGTACAACATAGTGATTCAATTTCTCTATATGTTATGCTGTGATCACCACTTCTTTTATTTATTTATTTATTTTTTTTAATAGTTTATTGTCGTTGGTTTCCATATAACACCCAGTGCTCATCCCCACAAGTGCCCTCCTCCACGTTCATCTCCCCCTTCCCCTCCTCCCGACCCCATCAGCCCTCAGTTTGTTCTCCGCATTCAAGAGTCTCTCAAGGTTTGCCTTCCTCCCTCTCCCCACTATTTTCCCCCTTCTTCTCACCCATGATCCTCAGTTAAGTGCCTCCTAATCATCCTATACGTGCAAACATAGGGTATCTGTCTTTCTCTGCCTGACTTATTTCGCTCAGCATAACACCCTCAAGTTCATCCATGTGGCTACACATGGCCAGATTTCATTGTTTCTCATTGCCATGTAGTATTCCATGGTATAGATAAACCACATCTTCTTGATCCATTCATCTGTTGATGGACATTTCGGCTGTTTCCAAGTTTTGGCTGTTGTTGAGAGTGCTGCTATGAACATTGGGGAACATGTGCTCCTATGCATCAGCACTCCTGTATCCCTTGGATAAATTCCTAGCAGTGCTATTGCTGAGTCCTAGGGGAGTTCTATTGTTAATTTTTTGAGGAATCTCCACTCTGTTTTCCAGAGGGGCTGCACCAGTTTGCATTCCCACCAACAGTGTAGGAGGGTGCCCGTTTCTCCACATCCTCTCCAGCATCTAGAGTCCTCTGGTTTACTCATTTTAGCTACTCTGACTGGCGTGAGGTGATATCTCAGTGTGGTTTGATTTGTATTTCCCTGATGAGGAGGGATGCTGAGCATCGTTTCATGTGTCTGTTGGCCATCTGGATGTCCTCTTTGGAGAAGTGTCTGTTCATATCTTCTGCCCATTTCTTCACTGGATTGTTTGTTTTTCAGGTGTGGAGTTTGATGAGTTCCTTATAGATTTTGGATACTAGCCCTTTATCGGATATGTAATTTGCAACTATCTTTTCCCATTCCATCGGTTGCCTATTCGTTTTATGGATTGTTTCCTTTGCTGTGCAGAAGCTTTTAATCTTGATGAAGTCCCAGTAGTTCATTTTCTTTTTTTTTTTTTTTTAAATGTTTTTTTTTTATTTATTTCTAGGAGAGAGAGAGAGAGACAGAGTGAGCAGGGGAGGGTCAGAGAGAGAGGGAGTCACAGACTGAAACAGGCTCCAGGCTCCGAGCTGGCAGTCAGCACAGAGCCCGTCGCGGGGCTCGAACCCACGAACCGCGAGATCATGACCTAAGCGAAAGTCGGACGCTTAACCGACTAAGCCACCCAGGCGCCCCCCCAGTAGTTCATTTTCACCGCTTCTTTATTCTACATGATACACAGCTTCTCAGTCTTCGGTTGCCAGCTCTTTCTCTTAGGTGGTTTATCTTGCATTAGAAATTGTTGGCACAATTAGACAAACTTTTCTTGTAAGGAACATGCTCATAATGTGGAAATGTATAGTTCAGAGCCTCATGTGAGGGAAAATCAGTGCTATATCTGGTGCTAAATACTAACTTTCTTATGTTTGTCTAGGCTAGTAATAATTGAAAAGAGATAATACTGTCGTGGATCCTGATTCAGCTGAGAAGAATTTCCATCAAGACTTCTGTTTGGCGAGGCTGAAAAAGTGTGTTTCCCATCAGAACATTCTCTAAGTAGAATGTAGTGAAACAATCACCTTTGACCTAACTTATGGGTCTTAATCCTCTTGTAATTCCTTTTATTTTTTTAAACAGACTTATCTGCCTATCAGAAGTAGGGCAATGTTTGTAGTTTCTTCCTCTTCTAGTGTTCTTTCATCAGAAGTGAAATACTTCTCACTTTCGCTTACTACGGACTAAGAGGACCAAAAGTTCATTTAGATTTATATTTAATTATAATTTATTAGATTTATATTACTTAAAAAGTCAGATATATAGAACTAGAAAATTTTGTGTATATATAATGTAATTATATGTATACATATATCTATCATATGTGTATGTATTGAAACGTGTGGGTCTGTATTTGATTTACTACCTTTAAAAACAATTTAATCAAAGCAGGCATTCCATATAAAAAGATTGTTAATATGATTCTCATTTCTTTTCCAAGGAGATATAATTGCAATATATTTTTTGTGAAAATTCCTAACTTAGATACATATCACAGAAGAAACTTCAGCGGTGCTCTATTAATTACCAATTCCACTCAGTTGGTCTGTTTGATAAGTAATCATCACTGAATCAAAACTCCATTTATTTAAATGGTTTAGACATTGAAGTAAATGATATTAAAATTTTTATCAGATTCTATGAACTACATGTACTAGATTAAGGTATTTTCAAAATATTTACTATTCTTTCTATTTGGACCTTCCCTATGGGAGATTTATATTTACAGGTTCATAGATGTGAGGCTTAGACAGATTAGCAACTTTGGGCATGAATGTGTGGGCAACTGTCATGTGAAAATCCCAAGTAGTCTTTAGAGTCATTGCATGGTATCGTAATGTCTCTTTTGTTTTTAGTTGTGAGCTTGACAGTATTCCAGATTTGGGCCCTTCTGTCAGCCTACCTCTGGAGTGAAGTAGCTATGGAACAGACTTAGCAGAAGTAAATATTAATGCATAAACCATCTTAATTTGGCCCTCAATGTTTTTTTCATGATAGCATAGCTTAGTCTAAGATTTATGGGAAAATGTTTCCCAAAATAATGTAATACAAAGTTATAATTCAGTTGTTTTTGTTATACAAATACATAGGCACTAGGGATATAGCAATATAGTAATTATGTTAATGCTAATGTCTTGGAATATAGTAACAGAAATTACTGTTAGACATAAAATTAATGACTAGTATTTACAGCTCTGGCCTTTCTTACAATGTAATGGGAGTACATGTTGGTACATTTCCAAAGGGTAATTTTAAATATATGTTAAAATTATTAAAATATAATCTTTGATACAGTAGTCTTTCCTCAAGGAAAAGAAGTAACAGTACATACAAAATATATGCAGAGGAATAGTGATTTTTTATGAGTATAAACATTTTGAAACAGCCTATTTTGCAAAAGTAGAAGATTGGTAGCATCATCATATGTAAAATTAAATTTTATGCAGGTATTAAAATAATATTGTGGAGGATATTTAATGGCATCAATGTTTTTGACAAAGGGCAAAAAGCAAGATAGAATTATAAATAATACATGACTTCAATTCTTTCAAATCATAATAAACATGGACACAGAGATTGGAAAAAATGAATGAACACTTAATAATGGTTGTTAGTAGTATAATTTTTAAATTTAATATGTTATTAGACCTGGAAAACTTATGAATTTCATTAAAAATAAAGCAAAGGGGAAATAAGGTAAGACTCTTTTTCATATATGTAAAATTTCAAATTATGTTTTAAGTAGGGGAGAGCTTTTCCTTGGCTATTCTTGCCCAATTTGTCTATTTGTTTATGAAGTGTTAGGTGCTGTGATATCACCTCATCTTGATGTGTTATTTTAATTTGATTTTCACTGGTTTTAAAGTTGGGCTAGTGGTGGTGTTAAATCAAAGAATACCAAACATTTAAAATTAGAAGGTCTCAGGCAGCTGGCAGAAGCAAACACAAACTCTGCAAGGCAGAAATGACACTGGGGAGGCTTGGTGAAGGAGCTGTCCTGTGCATATGTAATGTTGAGCAACATCACTGGCTTCTATCCACACACTCAGCTGTGACATTTAAAATGTCTCAAGATATTTCCAAATGTCCCAAGGGGTGGTTGTGTAGAAACATTGTCCCTGTTTGAGAATCACTGCTCAATCACTGCTCAATGAATGTACCTTCACCTGGCCTCAAGAATTTCATATAGGTCAAGTTCCAAGGAAAATAATCAACTCCAACTTAAAAAAATTTTTTTTCACAGGCACCACATAGAAAGCATCGACCATAACAGCCAGCATAAACAACAGAGTCCATTGATATTCCAGGTATTAGAATGATCAGGGAATGTAAAATAACTTTTGTATGTCTAAAGAAATAAAAGATCCTTGAAAATATGAAAAATTGAAAAGAAAAAAGAAAATAGACTAAATACAGGTCTCTTTACTACATTACTATTTCTTTTTCTAACTATTGTAGAGATAGACAACTCATGGTAATTAAATATTATTTAGTCATTAATTCCAGCTGGGACTACTGATAATTATGTCCCAATATGATTTCCTCTAAGATATCTCACAGGCCATTGATAAACAGCTGAGAAGAAAAAAATCAGGGGATTAGCAGTAATTATCGCAAAGTGGTTTGCTATTAAATTAATTGAATAAAAAGTAATTGGATTATGTATGATCTTCAACAGCTATTAGAGTTTAAACTTTAATTAAATTGTCAGAGTCCTCATTCAGAAATGAATGTTTGAGCATAAACTATTTTTAAACAACAAGAATAGCAGAATACTAATCAGGACAGCCTATACCGCCAACCTTAAGTTGAAAGCTCTATCAGACTGATTACCAACCAATTTCCACACATTAAAATTACCAGAAAAATGTGGTGAGATATAGTAATCATTTGCAGGCTTTTCAAATATTATTATTATGTGATAGAAAGTCAATTGGCATCAACTAAGAAAACTCATTCTTAAACAATTAGCTCAGTTGTCTGCATTAAAGAAAATCTAGGCTTTTAATTTTGCCTGGAAATGGTTAGGGTTAGAATTCCGTAGCTAAGTCCAAAATGATAGTTTATCAACGATTTCTGTATTTCCCACAAAAACCATTTTACACATAATGGAGAGCCTCAGTGGCTCAGTTGGTTAAGCATCCAACTTCAGCTCAGGTCGTGATCTCATGGTTTGTGAGTTTGAGCACTGCTTTGGCTCCAGCTCAGAGCATGGAGCCTGTGTCTCCCTCTGTCTGCACCACCCTCTATGCTCATCTCTTTCTGTGTCTCAAAAATGAATAAACATTTAAACAAAATTAAAAATAAAAAAATAAGCATATCGCTACTTTGCATGCCCAGCTCATTCTTTAAGTGTTCTAAAGTTAAAATAAAAAATGAATAAATATTGTCTGTGAACTTGTGTTTATATATATATTTATATACATATATGCATGCACACATGTTCATGAATACATATATTTAGATAAATACATTTATATACGTATTATCTGGGACATATTTCAGGCAGCTACTTAAAGGCTATGTGGTAAATTGCTAAGTTTTCTCTGAAGGAAAGATAAACTGTTACTTTTCACTTTTGATTCTTGTTCTACTTTTCAGAAAGATGGTAAAAATAGGAAATTGCCTCATTCAAACATACAAATTTTTAGTGAGAACAAAAGGTGAGAATTGAGTTTTATGACTTTAAGATTTTTTTAAAAAAATACACTATCATAACTATTCTCAGAGAAACTTCCTGTTTTAATCTTTTGGAGGAATGTTTGTTGAAATGACTCTTAAAATGTACTACTTTGGATATTTGGGAAAAAAATTAGTTACTTTTAATTTAAACCGAAGGCTTTCTTTAACTCTCTGTGGTAGATTTGGCTCATTTGCCTTTTATATTAATATTTTAGATATAGATTTTTAGTTTTTTTAATGTTTATTTTTGAGAGATAGATTTTTTCTTTTTTTCTTTTCTTTTCTTTTCTTTTTTTTTTTTTTTTTTACAAATACTTTATCATCAAATTAGTTTCCACATAACACCCAGTGCTCATCCCCACAAGTGCCCTCCTCCATGCCCATTCCCCCTCCCCCCCACATCCATCAGTCCTCAGTTTTTGTCAGCATTCAAGAGTCTCTCTTGGTTTGCCTCTCTCCCTTTCCCCATTTCCCTCTTTCTTCTCCCCCTTGTTCCTCAGTTAAGTTCCTCCTAATCCTCCTATATGTGCAAACATATGATATTTGTCCTTCTCTGCCTGACTTATTTCGCTCAGCATAACACCCTCAAGGTCCATGCATGTTGGTACACATGG